>NC_141024.2:68990000-69065000 GCF_052040795.2 Danio rerio | reverse complement strand
GCACAATATGTGTACTAGGCATAAAGAAATGGCAGTCTTGTAGTCGTGGCCGAGTGGTTAAGGCGATGGACTAGAAATCCATTGGGGTCTCCCCGTGCAGGTTCGAATCCTGCTGACTACGTCCTCCCCCTTTTTAAAATTGCAGCAGTCGTCAATTGTTTGCATTTCCATTGTTTCTTGGGAAAAGCGTTGTGCTGGTAGGAGGAGAAAAACAACAGAGTGTTCTCACTGAAGAGAAAGGGCCTTATCACAGGGAGGAACATACCACACATAAGTCACAACGGCTGTTTCGTAGCTCGCCGTGATCGTATAGTGGTTAGTACTCTGCGTTGTGGCCGCAGCAACCCCGGTTCGAATCCGGGTCACGGCAGGTTTTTCAAGGTGACATTGGTGTCGCACTCTGTGTTGCCATCCGTTATCTCCAGCCTTCTTTTAGTGCAGGCTGTGCTAATGGCACGTCCTGAATGTTTACGTTTCCTAAAGTGTGGAAGACTAGGGATATGATATAAGAGAAATAGGATCTTTAATGCCAGCATGCTGTGTAGATAAGTACTGATCAAGTCACGCTTCTAAGGCATGGAAGGAATCTTTTCAATTGTTGAGTGTCCATTCATTGCCACAACAGCAGAAAGACATTCTGCAGTTATCATTGATCTATTTAATGTCTCCTACATGACATGAAGTCCAAACTATTGTGTTGTACTGATGTCTACACCTACAAAAACCATAAACCCAACCTCAAAGTAACCTGTCGTGTTTTAGCAACATCCACACCAACCATAAGCTTAAAACCCCATCTCACGGTAAACTTTAGTGTACTGTAAAGGTCTGCGCCGACCACAGCCCAAACCTTGCCTACTTGTAAATTACTGTTTTGGAGCCCGGATAGCTCAGTCGGTAGAGCATCAGACTTTTAATCTCAGGGTCCAGGGTTCAAGTCCCTGTTCGGGCGTGTGACGCTCATTTTGTGGAGCCACAGCTTTTGCTGTTGAGCTATCGCTTGATCAAAGTTTCATCTGGATGCACAATATGTGTACTAGGCATAAAGAAATGGCAGTACAGGTAGTCTTGTAGTCGTGGCTGAGTGGTTAAGGCTATGGACTAGAAATCCATTGGAGTCTCCCCGCGCAGGTTCGAATCCTGCCGAGTATGTCCTCACCCTTTTTAAAATTGCAACAGTCGTCAATTGTTTGCATTTCCATTGTTTCTTGGGAAAAGCGTTGTGCTGGTAGGAGGAGAAAAACAACAGAGTGTTCTCACTGAAGAGAAAGGGCCTTATCACAGGGAGGAACATACCACACATAGGTCACAACGGCTGTTTCGTAGCTCGCCGTGATCGTATAGTGGTTAGTACTCTGCGTTGTGGCCGCAGCAACCCCGGTTCGAATCCGGGTCACGGCAGGTTTTTCAAGGTGACATTGGTGTCGCACTCTGTGTTGCCATCCGTTATCTCCAGCCTTCTTTTAGTGCAGGCTGTGCTAATGGCACGTCCTGAATGTTTACGTTTTCTAAAGTGTGGAAAACTAGGGATATGATATAAGAGAAATAGGATCTTTGATGCCAGCATGCTGTGTAGATAAGTACTGATCAAGTCACGCTTCTAAGGGATGGAAGGAATCTTTTCAATTGTTGAGTGTCCATTCATTGCCACAACAGCAGAAAGACATTCTGCAGTTATCATTGATCTATTTAATGTCTCCTACATGACATGAAGTCCAAACTATTGTGTTGTACTGATGTCTACACCTACAAAAACCATAAACCCAACCTCAAAGTAACCTGTCGTGTTTTAGCAACATCCACACCAACCATAAGCTTAAAACCCCATCTCACGGTAAACTTTAGTGTACTGTAAAGGTCTGTGCCGACCATGTGGTGGTTTTCTCTTTTCTTCAATGCTCAGCAAAGTCAAATGGTTTTGATTTCAGAAGAGTTCTTTATTGTCGACAACAAAGGAGATTTTTCAGGAGACCCCCAGTAGCATCTCTGCCTGAAAATTCTGCCTCCCTAATCTCCTGGCCTGTTTAAATACACTTTGACAACAATTATTTTCCTTTGTTCTCCATACATTACACAAGATCCCTCCTAGTTTAACCCCTAACCCCAAATTGCACCTCTGACATCTGTTTCCTGAGACACCTCAGGCTCTTTTACCGCTCTCTTTTCATCCCTTCTTTTATGACCCCTAGTTGTTTCCTCAAGCCATTTCCCATGTCCAATTGTTTTAATGGTATGCAAGTCTACAAGCAGATTATACACATATAACCTGAATATATAGATTAACTTCACACTCCAAAGAGCACAAAATCCACCTCATATAATCCCTCCTCTTAAGACTTTAAGTCTTAATAATCTTGCTTTTGGCCCATAGTGCAACTCCATGACCTAGCCCTCAGTTATACTACCTAATGACAAATATATGTCACAGTATTATTACAAATGACCAAATCATGTAATTGCACTTTGGAATAAAATCGAGCCAAACTTCTGCGCCCACTATTGACGAGGACACAGTAAAAGACTCGATTCTATTTTGTTGTTATCATAAAAGGTATTGTTTTAAGCATACAGGTGGTTATACTTTGCTTCTGGGGGTCATGGTTATTTAACACACAGTAAAAAATAAAATTAAAATATCAAAATAAAATAAAAAATAAACATAACATAACCCAATCTCTCAATATATGGTCACAACATAATATTCTAATCTAACATCCCCACACATAATCCATAACATAATATTCTAATCTAACATCCACACACATAATCCATAGAGTATGTTGATCTTCAGCCCAGATACTTTGCGTATCGTAGAGAGCCGCCGTTTTGGGGTAGAGGTTACTAGCACTTAACACCCAAGGCATGGATCCTCATTATTCATCATCCTCCTCTTCATCTGAACTATCTGAATATTCATCACTTGTTACTGTTTTTGAGTCTAAATTTGGTTGGAATGCCCATTTTTGTGGGAGCCCCTTTTGATTAATTTCTAGCATAATTTTTTCACTTTCCTGATATTGCATTATTGACATTTGTTTTGCTGTGGCTTTGATGACTAATGATCTTAATATTGGAAATATACAACACAACAATAATCCTCCCATTCCTACTGCAACTCCTAAAAATATTCCAATTTTTGCTAACCTAGCTCCCCATGCACCAAGTTTCAGATCAAACCAGTCCCACATCTTTTCATCTTTTCCTGCATTTGTAGCCATTTCTTCTTGCAATTGTTTCAGTTTTGTCATTGCTTTTGTAAATGTTCCTTCTGGTGCAGTATTATTTGGAATATATGTGCAACATAAGCTGCCAAAAAAGACACACACACCGGACTTATCTGCTAATATCCAATTGAGTGCTAATCTATTTTGCCATGTCATCTTACTAGTTGCATCCAATTGCTCTCCTAATGAGATTAAGGCTTCATTAGTGTAATTGATGAATCGCTGCTGATTGTAGTAAATATAATTTATCCATTCTGTATTTTTATTTGGAGAAATCCAAAGAAGTATTGATTCAAGTCCTGATTTAACTTCATCTCTTGCTTTGAATTGATTTGGTATACCTCTGGGTTGTCCTATTGCATCTATATACACTTGTGGATCTGGACTATAACTTCTTTTGATCCTGTAGTTAACTGTGTTATTATTACCAAATGTAGCCTCTAAATCCCATTCTACTATTTGAACTTCTTGTACTAACCTCACTCTAGTACATTTCCCTCTCCACCCTAGAGGCAAAGACGATAAAAGCTTTCTGTTTCCACACACCCAAAAGAAATCTGCTAATGGCAAAGTTTGATCTTTATATCTATCTATGTCAGGTAATGCTATGGTCTGATTTTCACAATTTTCAGCTGGAGTTATTATTTTTCCTTTATGTGTTCCTGTCCCTCGAAAGAGTGGGAAATCACGAGAATCATCATAATTTCTAACCTTTTTTGTGTCTAAATTCCAAGTAATGCTGCATTTCCCTTTAAACTGTCCCACATTAATGGTTCCTATGGGCTTAACAAAACACTCATACTCTTTACTATAATCAATAGTATACCATAATGGGATCTCTACTGGACCATTTTGTATTTTTAATTTGTCACTAATACCGAAACTTCTACATTTAGCCCTTAATCTAGCTACATGTTTGAAGAGGAGATGATGTTTAGAATGACTCAAGTAGCCTAAGCATTCAGCCGGACAAAAAAGTCTCCAGTCATTTTCCATTTGGCAAAAGTCTCTATTGAATTGAGCACAGTGTTCATAAGTGAACGGATTAGGAACAACTACTACTTGACTCATTGGTGTCTTCGTACAGAACAGGCAGTCTTTCTTTTTTATTTCTGCTGTAGTATATGTTGCCCATTCAAACCACTGATAACTTTGCGCCATTTCCCAAAGTTCATCCAGTTTAATGTTGTCTTCCAATATACTGTCCACATTTCTCCTCTGTTTTCCACCTCCTTCAATGAGGCTTGAATTACTGTTTAACTCCAGAAATGACTGAATTGTTGTTGATATTGGAGTATCATTGAATGTTTGACTCATGTAACCCAAAGTTATGTTATCTTGTGGAGGTATAGTAGTATTATTAGAGTTATTGTACTCTGAAGACATGAAGTTATTTACAGCCTGATAAGTGTGATTAAAATCTTGAGTCTTGGGATCCGCCGTGGTGATGTTTTCCATCCCTTCAATTTGTTGCATCTTTATCATATTTAGGCATATTATGAGAGTTATGAGTTTTATGCTTCTATTCACCTCCTTCTGCCACATTTTGTACATCATTGTTGCCTTCTATGTGGTTTTCTGGCTCACTTGTTTCTAGCTGGTGCGTTTCTCCTCCGGACTTTTTTACTGGAACCGTTGTGCAGTGATTCAGATGATACCAGCAGGTACTTCCTTCCACTTGGACAGCTGTTGGAGTTGCTCTTATAACTCGATATGGTCCTTCTCTCCTAGCCTCATTCCATTTCCGCCGGAACACCTTTAGGTACACTTGGTCCCCTGGCACGACTGGACCTGGCGTTTCCACTTCCTCACGAACCCCCTTCCTGGTTTCCTGCACATAAATAGCTTTGTGTATGGCAGTTAGATTCTTCATGTATGACCGTAATTCCATTTGCAATTGTTCTAATGGGGGTCCTTTATAGGGACCCCGACAAAACGGCACAGGCATTGGACGTCCGGTTAACATTTCATGCGGTGTTAGATGTGTGTTTCTGTTAGTTTGCATGCGATAACTCATTAAAGCAAGAGGCAAAGCATCAACCCAGTTAAGATTAGTACTTGCACATATTTTATTGAGTTTGGCTTTAATGGTTCCATTCACTCTCTCAACCATTCCCTGAGATTGTGGATGGTAAATGCATCCTAATCTTTGCTTAATTCTCAATTGTTGCAGTACTTGTTTAACTGTCTTTTGTATGAATGCTGATCCATTATCTGAACTTATTTCTGATGGTATTCCAAATCGTGGAATTATTTCTCTTGTCAAAAATTTAATTACAGTTCCTGCTCCCTGATCTGCTGATGGCACTGCCTCCACCCACCTGCTAAACCTATCAATTACCACAAGCATGTATCTTTTGCCTTGCACTCGTTTTATCATATCCACATAGTCTATTACTAAGTGTTTGAATGGCCCTTCTGGTACTGGTATATGACTTATTGGTGTTGCTGTTCCCTTTCTTACATTGTGTTTTGCACAAATTTCACATGTGGACAAAAATTCACTAATCATTGCATTTAAGTAAGGAGACCAATATCCTTGCTGTTTAATTTTCCTTATCACTTTACCTTTTGAACAATGATCAAATCCATGTGCATCTGCAATGAGAATATTTAGTAATGATGTTGGTGCAACAGTTTGCCCTTCATGATTACGCCAAATATTTAGTGAATCTTTTTTAGCTCCCCTTTGATGCCACATAGATTGTTCATAGACACTTGCTTGTTGTTGAATTCGCACAATATCATCTAATTGTGGTTCAGGCTCTATTAGTACTATTGGAGTTAGAATTGCTACCCGACATCCTGATGCTTTTTTAGCTTCTGAATCAGCTACATTATTTCCCTTAATGACAAAATCATTTCCTTTTTTATGAGCTTGACATTTGATGACTGCTAGTCGTTTTGGTTGCATCATAGCAGAAATCAATTGTCCTATCTGTTCAGCATGTTGGATGGGGGACCCATCAGTTTTCTTAAAACCTCTTTGTTTCCACACTGCCCCAAACAAATGACATACACCATGTGCATATGCTGAATCAGTGTAAATGTTAGCTGTTTGTCCTTTTGCTAACTGGCATGCTGCTGTAAGAGCTTTTAATTCTGCTAACTGAGCAGAGCATGGTTGTACACACTGTTGAGATATTACTGGAACAAAATTCTCTTTTTCCTTTTTTATTACTGCAAATCCTGTATGAACTCCTAAATGGTCTCTATAACTAGATCCATCTACAAAATATGTGACTTCTGTCTCAGGGAAGGGTACAGACTCCAAATCAGGTCTTAATCTAGTAAATGCCAATGAGTTTGCTACACAGTCATGTGGCTGTCCTTCAAAATCCAATGGAATTAACTCAGCTGGGTTTACTGTCTTACATCGTTTAATGGTAATGTCTGGATATGTCAAAAGTGTACAGTATGTTAAGATGCGGGCCTGAGTAAGCACAAATTTCCCTTGTTCTAATAATTCCACCGTTTTGTGATGTGTATAAATAGTAACTGGATACCCCATGGTAATTGTAGATGCTTTCTCATAAGCATAATACACTGCTGCTAGACCCTGTTGGTGACATGGTGGGTACCCCTGTGCTGTATTGTCTAGTTTAGTGCAATAGTATGCTATAGGCTGTTTTTTCCTCCCACTACATGTCTCTTGCAATAATACAGCTGATGCATAACCATCAGCTCTATTTGCCACATATAAGAAAAATTCTTTGGAATAATCTGGGTTTCCCAGAGCAGGTGCTTTTTGAAGTTCTTTTTTCATTGACTCAAATGCTATGATTGCATCTGTGTTCCATTTTACTGGATTTTTTAAGTTTTCTACTCCTGCCTGTTTCATGATTTCTCTCAAAGGTGCTGTTTTTATGGCATAATCCTCAATCCAATCAGCACTGAAACCAGTCATTCCTAGAAATGTCATCATCTGGCCTACAGTCTTTGGCATTGGTGATTTACTTATACCTTCTAACTGATCTGGAGCTATAGCTCGTGTGCCAAAGGCAATCAATCGTCCTAAGTACTCAACCTGTGACTGACAGTACTGTGTTTTATTTTTGGATACTTTATGACCTCCTTCAGCTAACTTTGTTAGTACTTTGATGGAATCTCTATGGCATTGTTCCAGGGATGGAGAGCAAATAATTAAATCATCTACATATTGTATTAACGTACTCTCCATCATCACCTCCTCCAAATCTGCTTTAAGAATTTGATTAAATACATGTGGAGAGTGTTTAAATCCTTGTGGCATTCTGGTGTATGTATACTGTTTACCAGCATAGGTAAATGCAAACAAATATCTACTTTCCTCTGCCAACGGTACACTGAAATAGGCTGAACAAAGATCAATTACAGTAAAGTATTTGGCATCAGGAGGAATATTTGTTAGGAGAGTATGTGGGTTTGGAACTTCAGCCGTAAAATCTTCGACTATATCATTGATTGCCCTTAGATCATGAACTAGACGCCATCTGTTTTTGTCTGGTTTGATTACAGGCATAATTGGAGTATTACAGTAACTAGTTGTTTCTACTAATACTCCTGCTTTCACCAATCCTTCAATTGTGTTTCTTATGCCTGCTACAGCATCAGGTCGTAAAGGGTACTGTGCTTTTCTAGGCAATTGTGCATTTGGTTTAATCTTAACCCTCACTGGGCTGGCTGATTGAATTAGCCCAACATCTGTATCATGCAATGACCATAATTTAATTGGTACTTGACTTTCCATTTCCTTAAACAATTCAGTTTCTGAACTATCTGTTAATTCTGACATTGTATTCATTTGTGTCATTTTTTCTTCACTTAGAATTACTTCCTGAGGTATTCCCAACAATTTGGTTGCACATACAATTTTGATGTATTTTTTGTCAGAAGACTGAAAAATTAATGGATGTTCTGTAGTCTCCCACCTACTCTTTTCTGCTTGTTCCATCATCGGGCCTAAATCTTTTGTTTCCCAATTTCTTCCCACATACATGGCTATATGTGGAATTGAACCTATTACATTAAACCATTTCTCTACAAATCCTTCTCTTGGTATATGTAATGCTGCTCCCTGTTGCCCTACAATCATGTATTGTGAAACAATTTCAATTTGTTGTCCCTCAGTATTTTCTTGCCATTCCTTTTCTAAGCTCAAATCTCTTTTTGTATCATACATCATTGTACAATGAAACCCTGATTGTGGCATTTTTGAGTCAGGAATTTGTGCTTCAATGTATTTTCCCCACTTATTAATTGTCTCCCATACTTCTTTATCTATTTGCCCTATCCAATAGATATTAGCCTTTGGTTCTGCAACCATCATTTGAGTGTCAATTCCTTTTGCATCAATATATACACCCTCAGGGGAACACCAAATGTGTAAACCTAATTTACACAGTGCATCTCTTCCTAGTAAATTGACAGGAGTCTGAGTTGAAACAAGAATGGGTAAAGTAACACTTTGATTTTTAGTTTCTATGCACACTGGCGAAGTCATTGGAATTAACTGTGTTTTTCCCGAGAATCCTACAGTCTTTGCATATTTACCAGACAGGGGAAGATGAGCAGCATAATTTGCATTAATAGATGTGTACACAGCCCCTGTATCAAGAAGCATTGGTATTGTTTTACCCTCTATTTTGATTGGTAACATTGGTTCTTGACTAGAATTTGTTGTTATCATTGGAAGCTGATTTTCCCCTGCAGGATTCTCTGGGCCCCATCAATATCCCTGATTTGGACCTCTATATGAATTAACTGGGCCTTGGTTTGAATTTGGATGGGGCTGATGCCATCCCCCCCTTACACCACAAGGAGACTCCCATGGATTTGTGGGACAATGTCTCTTGTTGTGTCCTGTTAGTCCACACCCCCAACAGACACCAGGGGGCGTCAGTGCATAGGGTTTGCTTGTCCCCTTCTGCTCTCTTTGTGTTGACCTTTTCTGCCACCTTGCCTCTGGCTCTTGTGCGTAGACGTTAATGATTGGTGGGGTCATCTGGTTTCGGTGCAATAGGTAACCTGCAGATGGGCTTGGCTGAGTCATTGGTGGTGCTGCTGTAATTGGAGCCATCATAGCTTCATCCCCCTCCTCTGTCACTACAGCTGCCTGGACCTTCTTTTTGCTCTTTCTGGTCAGTTCCTCCAGCTGTAGCTGAGTTAGTTTTCTCTGCAACTCACTCTCTTGCTTTTTAAGTCGTTGTTCAGTCTTTCTGTACTGGTCAACAGCATGGGACACATAATCACAAAACTCCTTATGTGACTTAGAGTTCAGGCCAACTACATCTTCCAGTCGGCTTTTAACTGCACAAGGCAAAGAGTCAATTATGGCTTGTCTAAACAGTGTAGCCATTATTGGGTCCTTTTCAGGATCACCCTCAGTGTCCTCCCTCCATCTTTTCAAATGTCTTTGCACATATGCTATTGGGTTTTCAACTTCCCCCAGCTGGTCCCCTTTTAACATCTTTGGGTCAAGTCTGAGAGGATATTCAACACGTAAAGCCAACCATATTGCAGGTCTAAACGGATCAAAAACAGTTCCATCAGCATACTGAGTGTTTACAGCTCTTTCCAGGTCAGCAGCTTGAAAGATTTCCCCCATCTTTGTAACTCCAACAGTCTTTGCAAGTAAAGCCTTTATGTCACCAATAGCAAGCATCCTTCCCACAGTGTTTTCTTCAAAAATCTTAATCCACTTTGCTGCCCCCTCGTGAATGTTTGGGAGTTTATTAACAAGGCCCTCCAAATCCTGAGATTGCCAAGGAATATATTGACCCTGTGTCCCTTTAATTAGAATGGGAAATTGTGGAGCAAATGACCTCTGTTTTTGTCCTTTTCCACATTTTCCATCTTCAACTGAAGACTCCTCCACTTCACTATCATTTTCTTTACTATCTGAGTGCACAATTCTGTGTTTTATGGTGTCATTTGCATCTTTTAGTAATTTTTCTGTGTCTTTCTGTTTTATGTATTCAATTTCTTCACCTCCCCCTTCAGCCCCAATTTCCTTGTTTACATGTCTCAGCTTTCCTAATGCTTCAACACACTCTACTTTGTTTGCACATTCGGTGTTCATTTTTTCTAATGCCTCCCGTGCTTGTTTGTAACAATCTAGTGGTATATATGCCACACTTTCTTCCACCCCCGATTTTTTAGACTTTACTTCTTTTCCTACATCTGTTTCCTCCATCTCTATCTCTCCCTCTATTTTAAACTCCCCTGCTACACCCATTACACCTTTTAGAAGTGGAAACTGCCCTTCTGAGTGCATATAAGGTGGGGGGCTAGAGAACATCTTTTCTTTAGCTTCTGTTTCTTTTTCTGTCTCTTTCAACATTTTTCTTGCCTTTTTTATACTTTTCAGTTTATCCTGTCCTTCTTTTTTTAAACAGATTGAGAACCTCTAGTTCCTTTTCTCTTTTTGTTTCTTTTTTTTCTTTGTCATGATGCCTCTTATTTTATAATTTTTTATCATTATCTCCAATTCACCACATAACTCTACATCAAATGACCCTCCTGTTGGCCATTGTGGCACCATATTTTTTGTTCTTGTCTGCCACTTTTTTGAGTATTTATTGATCAGATCCCTACATAATGGATATTTTAATCCTAAACTTTCCACTGGAGTGTTTGCTATAGTTCTTCCTCTCTCTGTACTTACAATTTTATTTTACTTTTACCTCTATATTTTTACAAATATATTTTTCTTTATTTTAACCTGTCCTCTTATTGGTGTAAACTATCCACCCTATATTTTATTATTATTACTTTTTAATTTATTCCTTTCTTTATAATATTCTTTTATATGCACACCCAGTTTTCTTTACTTTATCCTCCACTTTTCTGTCCTCTATCCCTTTATTTACTTAGTTTTATGCTATTTATTATATTTATCTATTTTTAAATTACTCTTCCACTTTCCTCTTCTTGATTCTTTGAATAGCTATATATATTTTTCTTTTTTCTCTAATACATATGCACTCTCATTCAAACAAGCATTCTTTCATTCCACCTTTATTGCAAACACACTTCTAAGTTGCATTCATACAATATCCCGTTTATCCTAACGAGCTTATACATTCAAATCAGTTTTTACTGCATACATTCATGTACTCTGCATTCGCTCTTTATCCCTTTTTATGATAAAGGGCTTATTCTTTCATACATTCCTCTCAATGCGACACTAGGGGCGTCCGTCTCTAGACAATCTCACCTAAGAGATATCCAGAAGGGGGCGCCACCCCCTGAGTAACAATTACAAGTTAACGTTTAAACAATGTCCATCAAGGCCCACTCATTGTTAAACACAGATTGTTGCATGCAACACTTTTCTTCTGAACTCAAAACCCTATTTCCCTTTTTACTTTTTAGCTTTTTAAATTTGGAGAAACAGTTCAAGTGCCTTTACCATCACAAGCGGATTCTGGCAGAGCAACAAAACTTGTAAGCAAAAATCGCTCACCTGATTTTCGTGGCCACAGTTCTGTTGCTCTTCCAGTCCCGCAAGCGTGGTCGTCACTGCCTGCTCCTTTCCTGCGCACCCAGGGTCGCCAATAATGTGGTGGTTTTCTCTTTTCTTCAATGATCAGCAAAGTCAAATGGTTTTGATTTCAGAAGAGTTCTTTATTGTCGACAACAAAGGAGAACTTTCAGGAGACCCCCAGTAGCATCTCTGTCTGAAAAATTCTGCCTCCCTAATGTGCTGGCCTGTTTAAATACACTTTGACAACAATTGTTTTCCTTTGTTCTCCATATATTACACAAGATCCCTCCTAGTTTAACCCCTGATTCCAAATTCCACCTAGGTTAACCCCTGACCCACACCTGGTGACTATACAACTTATCCATTTCTTGTGATATGGTAATTCTTCCAATGGTATGCAAGTCTACAAGCAGATTATACACATACAATTTGAATATATAGATTAACTTCACATATTAAAGAATATAAAATCCTCCTCAAGACCTGGGTCCGATTCCCAGCCAATGCAATTTCTTTTTTGTGTTGCTACTCTTCCAGCTATGGGTAACAGCCTTGCAGCAATCACACCCCACTAATACAGCAGCATGAGCATATCAGCATTGGTGGTTTAGTGGTAGAATTCTCGCCTCCCACACAGGAGACCTGGGTCCGATTCCTGGCCAGCGCAGTTCACTTTTTGTGTTGCTAATCTTCCAGCTCTGGGTAACAGCCTTGCAGCAATCACACCCCACTAGGACAGCAGTATGAGCATATCAGCATTGGTGGTTCACTGGTAGAATTTTCGCCTGCCACTTGGGAGACCCTGGTCCGGTTCCTGGCCAATGCAAACCCTGTTTTGTGTTGCTACTGTTCCAGCTCTGGGTAACAGCCTTGCAGCAATCACACCCCACTAGGACAGTGGTATGAGCATATCAGCATTGGTGGTTCAGTGGTAGAAGTCACGCCTGCCATGCGGGAGACCCGTGTGCGTTTCCCGGCCAATGCAAATCCTGTTTTGTGTTGCTACTCTTCCAGCTCTGGGTAACAGCCTTGCAGCAGTCACACCCCACTAGGGCAGCAGTTTAAGCATATCAGCATTGGTGGTTCAGTGGTAGAATTGTCGCCTGCCACGCAGGAGACCCGGGTCCGATTCCCGGTTAATGCAAATCCTCTTTTGTATTGCTACTCTTACATCTCTGGGTAACAGCCTTGCAGCAATCACACCCCACTAGGAGAGCAGTAATAGCATATCAGCATTGGTGGTTCAGTGGTGGATTTCTCGCCTCCCACGCGGGAGACCCGGGTCTGATTCCCGGCTAATGCAATTCGGGTTTTGTGTTGCTACTCTTCCAGCACTGGGTAACAGCCTTGCAGCAATCACACCCCACTAGGACAGATTTATGATTATAACAGCATTGGTGGTTTAGTGGTAGAATTTTCGCCTGCCACGCGGGAGACCCGGGTCCGATTCCCGGCCAATGCAAATCCTCTTCTGTGTTGCTATTCTTTCAGCTCTGGGTAACAGCCCCTAGTGGGTAGCAATCACACCCCACTAGGACAGATGTTTGAGCATATCAGCATTGGTGGTTCAGTGGTAGACTTCTTGCATGCCATGCGGTAGACCTGGGTCCGATTCCCGGCCAATGCAATTTCGTTTTTGTGTTGCTACTCTTCCAGCTCTGGGTAACAGCCTTGCAGCAATCACAACCCACTAGGACAGCAGCATGAGCATATCAGCATTATTGGTTCACTGGTAGAATTCTCACCTCCCACGCGGGAGACCCGGGTCCGATTCCTGGCCAATGCAATTCTTGTTTTGTGTTGCTAATCTTCCACCTCTGGGTAACAGCCTTGCAGCAATCACACCCCACTAAGACAGCAGTATGATCATATCAGCATTGGTGGTTCACTGGTAGAATTCTCGCCTGCCACGTGGGAGACCCTGGTCCGGTTCCTGGCCAATGCAAACCCTGTTTTGTGTTGCTACTCTTCCAGCTCTGGGTAACAGCCTTGCAGCAATCACACCCCACTAGGACAGTTGTATAAGCATATCAGCATTAGTGGTTCAGTGGTAGAATTCTCGCCTGCCATGCGGGAGACCCGGGTCCGATTCCCGGCCAATGCAAATCATCTTTTGTGTTGCTACTCTTACAGCTCTGGGTAACAGCCTTGCAGCAATCACACCCCACTAGGACAGCAGTATGAGCATATCAGCATTGGTGATTTAGTGGTAGAATTCTCGCCTCCCACACAGGAGACCTGGGTCCGATTCCCGGCTAACGCAGTTCCCTTTTTGTGTTGCTTCTCTTCCAGCTCTGGGTAACAGCCTTGCAGCAATCACACCCCACTAGGAGAGCAGTATGAGCATATCAGCATTGGTGGTTCAGTGGTAGAATTCTCGTCTCCCATGCGGGAGACCTGGGTCCGATTCCCGGCCAATGCAATTCCTGTTTTGTGGTGCTACTCTTTCAGCTCTGGGTAACAGCCTTGCAGCGATCACACCCAACTAGGAAAGCAGTATGACCATATCAGCAGTGGTGGTTCACTGGTAGAATTCTTGCCTGCCACTCGGGAGACCCGGCTCCAATTCCTGGCCAATGCAAACCCTGTTTTGTGTTGCTACTCTTCCAGCTCTGGGTAACAGTCTTGCAGCAATTACACCCCACTAGGACAGTTGTATAAGCATATCAGCATTGGTGGTTCAGTGGTAGAATGCTCGCCTGCCACGCGGGAGACCCGGGTCCGATTCCCGGCCAATGCAAATCCTCTTTTGTGTTGCTACTCTTACAGCTCTGGGTAACAGCCTTGCAGCAATCACACCCCACTAGGACAGCAGTATGAGCATATCAGCATTGGTGGTTTAGTGGTAGAATTCTCACCTCCCACACAGGAGACCCGGGTCCGATTCCCGGCCAATGCAATTTCTTTTTTGTGTTGCTACTCTTCCAGCTCTGGGTAACAGCCTTGCAGCAATCACACCCAACTAGGACAGCAGTATAAGCATATCAGCAGTGGTGGTTCACTGGTAGAGTTCTCGCCTGCCATGCGGGAGACCTGGGTCCGATTCCTGGCCAATGCAAATCCTGTTTTGTGTTGCTACTCTTCCAGCCCTAGGTAACAGCCTTGCATCAATCACACCCTACTAGGAGAGCAGTATGAGCATATCAGCATTGGTGGGTCAGTGGTAGAATTCTCGTCTCCCACACGGGAGACCTGGGTCTGATTCCCGGCCAATGCAATTCCTGTTTTGTGTAGTTAATCTTCCAGCTCCGGGTAACAGCCTTGCAGCAATCACACCCCACTAAGACAGATGTTTGAGCATGTCAGCAGTGGTGGTTCAGTGGTAGACTTCTTGCCTGCCACGCGGTAGACCTGGGTCCGATTCCCGGCCAATGCAAACCCTGTTTTGTGTTGCTACTCTTCCAACTCTGGGTAACAGCCTTGCAGCAATCACACCCCACTAGGACAGTAGTATGAGCATATCAGCATTGGTGGTTCAGTGGTAGAAGTCACGCCTGCCATGCGGGAGACCCGTGTGCGATTCCCGGTCAATGCAAATCCTGTTTTGTGTTGCTACTCTTCCAGCTCTGGGTAACAGCCTTGCAGCAGTCACACCTCACTAGGGCAGCAGTATAAGCATATCAGCATTGGTGGTTCAGTGGTAGAACTGTTGCCTGCCACGCAGGAGACCTGGGTCTGATTCCCGGTTAATGCAAATCCTCTTTTGTATTGCTACTCTTACAGCTCTGGGTAACAGCCTTGCAGCAATCACACCCCACTAGGACAGCAGTATGAGCATATCAGCATTGGTGGTTTAGTGGTAGAATTCTCGCCTCCCACACAGGAGACCTGGGTCCAATTCCCGGCCAATACAGTTCCCTTTTTGTGTTTCTTCTCTTCCAGCTCTGGGTAACAGCCTTGCAGCAATCACACCCCACTAGGAGAGCAGTATTAGCATATCAGCATTGGTGGTTCAGTGGTAGAATTCTCGCCTCCCACGCGGGAGACCCGGGTCCGATTCCCGGCTAATGCAATTCCTATTTTGTGTTGCTACTCTTCCAGCACTGGGTAATAGCCTTGCAGCAATCACACCCCACTAGGACAGACTTATGATTATAACAGCATTGGTGGTTCAGTGGTAGAATTCTTGCCTCCCACGCGGGAGACCCGGGTCTTATTCCTGGCCAATGCAATTCCTCTTCTGTGTTGCTAATCTTCCACCTCTGGGTAACAGCCCCTAGTGGGTAGCAATCACAACCCACTAGGACAGCAGTATGAGCATATCAGCGTTGGTGGTTCAGTCGTAAAAATCCCATTTGTGACGCGGGAGGTCTGTTTTCCGGCAAATTCAATTCCTGTTTTTTGTTGCTACTCTTACAGCTCTGGGTAACAGCCTTGCGGAGGTTACACCCCACTAGGGCAGCAGTATAAGCATATGAGCATTGGTGGTTCAGTGGTAGGATTCTCGCCTGCCACGTGGGAGACCTGGGTCTGATTCCTGGCCAATGCAATTCTTGTTTTGTGTTGCCAATCTTCCAGCTCTGGGTAACAGCCTTGCAGCAATCACACCCCACTAGGACAGCAGTATGAGCATATCAGCATTGGTGGTTCACTGGTAGAGATCTCGCCTGCCACGTGGGAGACCCTGGTCCGGTTCCTGGCCAGTGCAAACCCTGTTTTGTGTTGCTATTCTTCCAGCTCTGGGTAACAGCCTTGCAGCAATCACACCCCACTAGGACAGTTGTATAAGCATATCAGCATTGGTGGTTCAGTGGTAGAATTCTCGCCTGCCACGCGGGAGACCCGGGTCCGATTCCCGGCCAATGCAAATCCTCTTTTGTGTTGCTACTCTTACAGCTCTGGGTAACAGCCTTGCAGCAATCACACCCCACTAGGAAAGCAGTATGAGCATATCAGCATTGGTGGTTTAGTGGTAGAATTCTCGCCTCCCACGCAGGAGACCTGGGTCTGATTCCCGGCCAACGCAGTTCCCTTTTTGTGTTGCTTCCCTTCCAGCTCTGGGTAACAGCCTAGCAGCAATCACACCCCACTAGGAGAGCAGTATGAGCATATCAGCATTGGTGGTTCAGTGGTAGAATTCTTGCCTCCCATGCGGGAGACCCGTGTCCGATTCCCGACCAATGCAATTCCTGTTTTGTGTTGCTACTTTTCCAGCACTGGGTAACAGCCTTTCAGCAATCACACCCCACTAGGACAGATTTATGATTATAACAGCATTGGTGGTTCAGTGGTAGAATTCTCGCCTGCCGCGCGGGAGACCCGGTTTCGATTCCCAGCCAATGCAAATCCTCTTTTGTGTTGCTACTCTTACAGCTCTGGGTAACAGCCTTGCAGCAATCACACCCAACTAGTACAGTAGTATGAGCATATCAGCAGCGGTGGTTCACTGGTAGAATTCTCGCCTGCCACGCAGGAGACCCGGGTCCGATTCCTGGCCATTGCAAATCCTGTTTTGTGTTGCAACTCTTCCAGCTCTGGGTAGCAGCCTTGCAGCAATCACACCCCACTAGGACAGTTGTATAAGCATATCAGCATTGGTGGTTCAGTGGTAGAATTCTCGCCTGCCACGCGGGAGACCCGGGTCCGATTCCCGGCCAATGCAAATCGTCTTTTGTGTTGCTACTCTTACAGCTCTGGGTAACAGCCTTGCAGCAATCACACCCCACTAGGACAGCAGTATGAGCATATCAGCGTTGGTGGTTTAGTGGTAGAATTCTCGCGTCCCACACAGGAGACCTGGGTCCGATTCCCGGCCAACGCAGTTCCATTTTTGTGTTGCTTCTCTTCCAGCTCTGGGTAACAGCCTTGCAGCAATCACACCCCACTAGGACAGCAGTATGAGCATATCAGCATTGGTGGTTCACTGGTAGAATTCTCGCCTGCCACGTGGGAGACCCTGGTCCGGTTCCTCTCCAATGCAAACCCTGTTTTGTGTTGCTACTCTTCTAGCTCTGGGTAATAGCCTTGCAGCAATCACACCCCACTAGGACAGAAGTACGAGCATATCAGCATTGGTGGTTCAGTGGTAGAATTCTTGCCTCCCACGCGGGAGACCCGGGTCCGATTCCTAGCCAATGCAATTCCTCTTCTGTGTTGCTAATCATCCAGCTCTGGGTAACAGCCCCTAGTGGGTAGCAATCACAACCCACTAGGACAGCAGTATTAGCATATCAGCGTTGGTGGTTCAGTCGTAAAAATTCCATTTGTGACGCGGGAGGTCTGTTTTCCAGCCAATTCAATTCCTGTTTTTTGTTGCTACTCTTCCAGCTCTGGGTAACAGCCTTGCAGAGGTCACACCCCACTAGGGCAGCAATATAAGCATATGAGCATTGGTGGCTCAGTGGTAGGATTCTCGCCTGCCACGTGGGAGACCCGGGTCTGATTCCTGGCCAATGCAATTCTTGTTTTGTGTTGCTAATCTTCCAGCTCTGGGTAACAGCCTTGCAGCAATCACACCCCACTAGGACAGCAGTATGAGCATATCAGCATTGGTGGTTCACTGGTAGAATTCTCGCCTGACACGTGGGAGACCCTGGTCCAGTTCCTGGCCAATGCAAACCCTGTTTTGTGTTGCTACTCTTCCAGCTCTGGGTAACAGCCTTGCAGCAATTACACCCCACTAGGACAGTTGTATAAGCATATCAGCATTGGTGGTTTAGTGGTAGAATTCTCGCCTGCCACGCGGGAGACCCGGGTCCGATTCCCGGCCAATGCAAATCCTCTTTTGTGTTGCTACTCTTACAGCTCTGGGTAACAGCCTTGCAGCAATCACACCCCACTAGGAAAGCAGTATGAGCATATCAGCATTGGTGGTTTAGTGGTAGAATTCTCGCCTCCCACGCAGGAGACCTGGGTCTGATTCCCGGCCAACACAGTTCCCTTTTTGTGTTGCTTCCCTTCCAGCTCTGGGTAACAGCCTAGCAGCAATCACACCCCACTAGGAGAGCAGTATGAGCATATCAGCATTGGTGGTTCAGTGGTAGAATTCTTGCCTCCCATGCGGGAGACCCGTGTCCGATTCCCGGCCAATGCAATTCCTGTTTTGTGTTGCTACTCTTCCAGCACTGGGTAACAGCCTTGCAGCAATCACACCCCACTAGGACAGAATTATGATTATAACAGCATTGGTGGTTCAGTGGTAGAATTCTCGCCTGCCGCGCGGGAGACCCGGTTTCGATTCCCAGCCAATGCAAATCCTCTTTTGTGTTGCTACTCTTACAGCTCTGGGTAACAGCCTTGCAGCAATCACACCCAACTAGTACAGTAGTATGAGCATATCAGCAGCGATGGTTCACTGGTAGGATTCTCGCCTGCCACGCAGGAGACCCGGGTCCGATTCCTGGCCATTGCAAATCCTGTTTTGTGTTGCAACTCTTCCAGCTCTGGGTAGCAGCCTTGCAGCAATCACACCCCACTAGGACAGTTGTATAAGCATATCAGCATTGGTGGTTCAGTGGTAGAATTCTCGCCTGCCACGCGGGAGACCCGGGTCCGATTCCCGGCCAATGCAAATCGTCTTTTGTGTTGCTACTCTTACAGCTCTGGGTAACAGCCTAGCAGCAATCACACCCCACTAGGACAGCAGTATGAGCATATCAGCGTTGGTGGTTTAGTGGTAGAATTCTTGCGTCCCACACAGGAGACCTGGGTCTGATTCCCGGCCAACGCAGTTCCATTTTTGTGTTGCTTCTCTTCCAGCTCTGGGTAACAGCCTTGCAGCAATCACACCCCACTAGGACAGCAGTATGAGCATATCAGCATTGGTGGTTCACTGGTAGAATTCTCGCCTGCCACGTGGGAGACCCTGGTCCGGTTCCTGTCCAATGCAAACCCTGTTTTGTGTTGCTACTCTTCCAGCTCTGGGTAATAGCCTTGCAGCAATCACACCCCACTAGGACAGAAGTACGAGCATATCAGCATTGGTGGTTCAGTGGTAAAATTCTCGCCTCCCACGCGGGAGACCCGGGTCCGATTCCTAGCCAATGCAATTCCTCTTCTGTGTTGCTAATCATCCAGCTCTGGGTAACAGCCCCTAGTGGGTAGCAATCACAACCCACTAGGACAGCAGTATTAGCATATCAGCGTTGGTGGTTCAGTCGTAAAAATCCCATTTGTGACGCGGGAGGTCTGTTTTCCAGCCAATTCAATTCCTGTTTTTTGTTGCTACTCTTCCAGCTCTGGGTAACAGCCTTGCAGCAATAACACCCCACTAGGACAGATTTATGATTATAACAGCATTGGTGGTTCAGTGGTAGAATTCTCGCCTGCCACGCGGGAGACCAGGTTTCGATTCCCAGCCAATGCAAATCCTCTTTTGTGTTGCTACTCTTACAGCTCTGGGTAACAGCCTTGCAGCAATCACACCCAACTAGTACAGCAGTATGAGCATATCAGCAGTGGTGGTTCACTGGTAGAATTCTCGCCTGCCACGCGAGAGACCCGGGTCCGATTCCTGGCCAATGCAAATCCTGTTTTGTGTTGCTACTCTTCCAGCTCTGGGTAACAGCCTTGCAGCAATCACACCCTACTAGGAGAGCAGTGTGAGCATATCAGCATTGGTGGTTCAGTGGTAGAATTCTCACTTGCCACGCGGGAGGCCTGGTGTCGATTCACGGCTATAACATTTGCTGTTTTGTGTGGCTCCTGTTCCAGCTCTGGTTGACGGCCTTTTAGCTCTCACACAACACAAAGGCAAGTAACAACATGGATTAGCATTGGTGGTTCAGTGGTAGAATTCTCACCTGTCACGTGGGAGACCCAGGTTTACTTCTCGGCTAATGCAATTACTGTTTTGTGATGCTACTCTTCCAGCTCTGGGTAACAGCCTTGTAGCAATCACACCCCACTTGGGCAGCAATATGAGTATATCCGTATTGGTGGTTCAGTGGTAGAATTCTCGCCTGCCATGCGGGACACATGAGCTCGATTCCCGTCTAGTGCAGTTGCTGTTTTGTGTGGCTCCTTTTCCAGCTACATGAACTGCCTTGCAGCACTGACTCCCCACAAGGGCAAAAGAACATATGTGCCAGCGTTGGTGTTTCAGTGGTAGAATTTTCGCCCGCCTTGTGGAAGAACTGGGTCTGATTGCCAGCCAATGCAGTTGCTGGTCTGTGTTGCTACTCTTCCAGCTGCATGTAACAGCATAGCAGCAATCACACCCCACTAGGGTAGGATAACATGTGTTTCAGCATTGATGGTTTAGTGCCCTATCATACGCGCGGCGCAACAGTATATTGCTAGTTTAAGCTTGACACAAGAGTCGTTTTGAGACGTTGCGCTACGCTGTTTAAATAGCAAATGCATTAGCGCTCATATGTGCACCCATAGGCATTCTGGTCTAAAAAAGAAGGTGTTCTGAGGCGCACTGCTGGCGCGTTGCTATTTTGAGAAACTAAAATAGATTTTTCATTAGACCAAAACAAACCCGGTCTAAACTCCTGCGCAGAGTTGCGCCTCGCTTACACACAATTCTCACCTGCCACGTGGGAGATTCGTGTCCGATTCCCGGCCAATGGCAAAATAATAAGCAGGTCAGCATTTGTGGATTTGTGTTGATTCCTGGCCAATGCAATTTATGTTGCTCCCCTTCCAGCTGCATGTAACCGCCTGGCAGCACTCGGAGCCCACAAGGGCAGGTGAACATGTGAGGCAGCAATGGTGGTTCAGTGGTTGAATTCTCGCCTCCCATGCAGGAGACCGGGGACTGATTCTTGGCCAATGCAGTTCATGTTTTGTGTTGCTCCTCTTCCAGCTGCATGTAACAGCCTTGCAGCACTCACACACCAAAAAGGCAAGGAAAGACATGTGTCAACATTGGTGGCTCAGTGGTAGAATTCTTGCCTGCTTATAGCCGTACCACCCTGGGAACAGTAGAAGACACTAGTGAGCGATATAGGGAGTGAACAGCTGCAGTTCGGAGAAAGGGTCTCCTTCATTTTAGAATATTTGTTTTGTGTTTGTTTGTGTTGTTTTTGTGAAGTGAAATAGAGTCTATTTTATTTTATTTTTTTAAACCACCTGAGAGCAGCATCTTGCTAACTGGAGGGTGTTTTTTTTTTTTTTTTGCACTTTTCCTGGGCATAAAATGGACGGTTCTGTGGCAAACGAAACTGGGCTGGATGCAGAGACTTTCTTGGCAAATGAAACTAGACTGAATGGAGGGACAAGAATGGTTAACGACAATGGACTAGACGATAAACAACGAGCTGGACAAAGGAAAAACTTGGTGGAAAAAAATATTTAAAAGAAGTAACAGTAATAGTGAATGCCGAAGAAGTAAATGAGGTAAGAGCTGTGGACATCATTAAAGCAGTGACAGACAAGTGTGGTCATGGGAAGATTCTGGCTTTGAGACTGAGGCAAGGAAAAGAGTTTGAACTAACTATGGAAAAGCAAGAAACATGTGAGGAATTGATCTATGAACTGTTGATTAAGGAAATGAACTGTTAAAATCAAAAAGCTGCAAAACAGGGATTATGTTGTTTCTTTCATGCACCTGCCAGTCTATCTTTATGACAGAGACATTTTAGAAAAATTAGAAGGATGGGGAGTTTATCCCATATCAAAAATAAAAAGAAGAGTTTACACAGGCACTGACATTGAGGACGGATCAAGGTTGTTTTAAATGGTTTAAAGTGGAAGATGCCCAAAGAGGATATTATTTTATGAAGAATGTTTATTTTAATGTATTTGTTTTGTGAAATTTCTGGAGTTTTTAAATGTTAATGTAATGTGATGATGTTTTAAATAAAAAAAATAAAACAAAAAAAGCACATTTTAATGGATTGTGCTGATTTTAAGTGCTATAAAGGTGAAGAAAAGGGACACTTTGCAAGGAATTGTAATAATGTCAAATGTCCAGAATTTAAACAATTTTTAAACAAGTGTGAATGTTGGATGGAAGGAGAGGAAGGAGGGGGAGCAAAACAAGAGGACGGACAGGTGCATGAAAGAAACAAGGAAGAAGAAGATTTAAAAACAAGGGTTATGTAGGAGGAAACAAACAACATAAGGGAAGAGAGAGGAAAAATGTGAACGAAAAACAGACGTCAGAACAAGAACAGTGGACACAAATGGAAATAACTGACAGTTTTAAAAACTTTTTAAATATGGTGGAAAACGATGAAATAAATAAGACTGATCAAGCCGAAGAAATGGAAAGTAATGGAGAAAAACTGACAGATTTTGTAGAGAAGAACAAAGTGGAAAGAGGACTAATAAGAAGAAGAACAATAAAGGTAAAACCAAATGTGGACAGTGCAAGAAAAAAGATGTTGACAAAGGTGCGAGTAAAAAATGTAAATAGGTATGAAGTGTTAAGAGGGCTGGAAGTGAGGTGGATTTTGTGCTCTTTGGAGTGTGAAGTTAATCTATACATTCAAATTGTATGTGTATAATCTGCTTGTAGACTTGCATACCATTAAAAGAATTAAGGTGCTATGTAGAAAAGGTCATAAAAAGAAGTGGATGAGAAGAGAGCTGGACAAAGCCTGAGTAAACAACTAATGTGTCTCAGGAAATGGATAAGAATAGAGCAACACATGTGTAAACAGATGACAGAGGTGGAATTTGGAGTCAAGGGTTAAACTAGGGGGGTCTTGTGTGATATATGTAGAAATAAAGGAAAAACAGATGACAGAGGTGGAATTTGGAGTCAAGGGTTAAACTAGGAGGGATCTTGTGTAATATATGGAGAACAAAGGAAAACAACGGATGTAAAGGGGTATTTAGGTAAGGCCAGGGCATGAGTGAGACAGAACTTTTCAGACAGGGATGCTACTGGGGGTCTCCTGAAAATTCTCCTTTGTTGTCGACAATAAAGTATATTCTTCTGATATTCATAACCTCCAGACTGAGTTTGATTTAGTAAGAGAAAAACCAAGAAAACCACTACAGAAGAAGATGATGAGAAATAATGATTTTTTACCCATTTTATTTATTTTTAACATGAATTTAATTTGTGTTTCTTTTATGGAAGGGGCTGTTAGTTGAGTGACAAAAATTGGTATGCAGATGTAGAGGATGAGACTAAAAATAATGGGTGGTTTTAATATTTTAATATCTTTCATCATGTTTTTAAACATTTTATTATGGAATGCAAGCGGTTTATTGAATGTGGAGAAATTTAAAAAAATGTTGGTGTTATGTAAAGAAGCTGATGTGATTGTTTTGCAAGAAACAAATTGGAAAAATTTAAGTTTAAAATGGTTCATGGTAAATGGGATGGTCAAATATATTTTAACAGTGGAGAGGATAAAGTGGATTATGGAGTAGTGATTTTAATAAAAAAAGGTATATATGAAAAAGAAAAGGTAATATTTGAGGATGGAGTTGGGAAAAGCATGGCGATGAAATTAGAAAAAGGTGAAGATAATTTCATAATTTATAATATTCATGCATCCAATGAAAAAAATGAAAAAGTGAACTTCTTTAAAATAGTTAGTATAAATGTAAAAAATGGCAGAATGTTATTGTAGTTTGAGATTTTAATACTGTTTTCACAGAATTAGATCTGGGTAGTAAGATGGTATATAGAAAAGACAAGGGGAGGGAGGAGCTACTGAAAATGATGACAATGTAATTTAATAGATGTGTGGAGAGAGAAATAAGACAAAGAGGGAATTTTCAAGAATGCAACTGGTTTTAAATGAGGTTAAGTAGGATTGATTATATGTTATGTAATGTAGAAATAAATGACTATATCAAAAGTGTATTTTACAAAAACCTTGGATTTAGTGATCATTCGATTTTTTGTGTGACGTTAGATTGTGTAAAAGTGAAAGGGGATTAGGTGTATGGATTTTGAACGCAACAATTTTAAAACATGAGACATACAAAGAAAAAATTCAACAAATAATTGTAAACAGTAAATTTGATAGAATGTATAGGGAAGATTAAAGAATATGGTGGGACAATGTTAAGTTAGACATAAAAAAATTTCAATAAAATATTGTAAAATTTAAAAAGAGTTAAAAATAATAAAGAAATACAAATAAGAAGGGAATTAGAAGACGAAATAAAAAGACTGCAAATAGGTCAAAATGAAGAGATTGAAAAATTCATATATTTACAAGAACAACTAAAAGAGATGGAAAATGAAAAATGATTATTTTGCTTACCCCATTGGCAGATTAATTTGCTCGTTTTAAGGAAAAACTCACTTAATATTGGCATATTATTTCTCAAAACAAATTAGAAAATTCTCTTTTATTTAAGATTTTTTAGATATTTGGACTTGAAACAAGACAAAAATATAAATAAAAAAAGCATTTTTTGCAGTGCAGTGTAGAATTTTCTTGCACTTTATTGGCATGAAAAAACTCCTGTTGTTGAGCTGTTAGGGCGCTGCTAATTGTTTTACTTTTTTATCTCGTTTGGCACCAGTGTAAGAGCTGAAGGCCTGATGCTTTGTTTCATAATGTCTTTTAATATTATATTCTTATATTAATGCAACTGATTCTTGGCAAATAAAAACAGATACATTTCCCACTGACCTCTGTGAAGAAATATTCTTTGCCCCAACGTGACTGAAACTTCCTGCACTGACTGTTGATTTTCCTTTTGTTTTGGTGTGCCATGGCTCGCCAAAATGTGATTATCAATCATGTTTCCTTCAGTTTGGTCGGTAAAGCCTGATTTATACTTCTGCGTCAGGTGACCGGCATAACCCACGGCGCAGGCGAAGGGCTATGCGTCAGCGCCGTAGCATACGTAGTTTGACGCAGAAGTATAAATCAGCCTTTAGGTTTACATCATAACAAGAAGTGCTGCCTAATTGAAGGCATGTAATAGTGACACCCGGTGGTAATTTATTGAATTACGTTTATTTTTGTATGGCGGGCTTGATTCTATTAATATTTATAAATGCCTCGCCGCCACAACACTGATTGCGGGCTGCAGATGGCCCGCGGGCTGTAGTTTGGACACCCCTTTTTTAAACAATGAGTTTTATAAGAGTTTTAGAGAAATTATAGCACCTGTTTTAAAAGTATATGATGAGGTTTTTAACAAAGAAGAATTAAGTGAAAGAATGAAGATAGGAATGATTAAAATGATAAACAAAAGAAGAGAAAGTCCTTTAGATCTGAAGAACAATTGGCCCTTAACAATGTTAAATACAGATTTAAAAATTTTAGCAAAGGTTTTAGCAAACAGACTAAGGAAAATATTACCTAAAATTATAAGCACTACACAGGCATATGGAGTAGAGGGGAGGGACATAATAGACACAGTTCAAAGTATAAGAGATACATTACTGTATACAAGGAGAAAAAAATTATTGGATATTTAATTAGTTTGGTTTTAGAGAAAACATTTGATAGAGTGGAACATGACTATTTGTTTGAAGTGATTAAAAACTTTGGATTTGGGGATAAATTTCGGAAAGGGATCAACATTTTTTATTACAATATTTTGACATGTATTAAATGCAATGTTTTTTATCGTAATGTTTTCAACCAACAAGGTCTGTAAGACAAGGATGTCCACTATCTGCACTACTGTACATATTAGTAGCTAAACCACTAGCAATAAAAGCAATCAATGGAGTAAAAGGAATACAAGTAGAAGAAAGAACCGAACTTGAACCAATATACCAGTATGAAGATGACACAACTTTGTTGGTTGAAGACATCCAAAGTGTAACAAAGGCAATGGGGATTTTAAAGAAGCATTGTAAAGGGACTGGAGCTAAGATTCATGTTGAAAAGAGCGTGTGTATGAGAATTGGAAGGGCAGATGTTTTACCTCAGCACATACATTTTAAGAAAGAGAATGAGCATATCAAGATTTTAGGCATTTGGATCTGTTTGGATTTTAATAAAGCAGATCATTTTAATTGGGAGGGAGTTTTAAAAGGGATGGAAATTAGATTGAGATATTGGAAACTGAGAAACCTGACATTGAAGGGAAAGGTTTTATTAATTAAATCTCTAATGCTATCAAAAATGTGGTATGTGCCGAGTGTTACCCCATTGCCTTGTGAATACTATAAAAGAATTAAAAAAAAATGTGTTTTAGATTTCTTAAGGGGAAAAGAAAGAGCAAAAATAGCATACGACGACACGTTGATTGGAGGGAAAGAAGTTGGGGGACTTGGGCTTTTAGACCCACTTTTAAGGGTGAAAACATTAAGGACAAAATTGGTAAAATGTTTTGTAGATGTTAAGATTAAAGCAGTGTGGAAAAATGTCATGCACTATTTTTTTTAAAGAAATGTGGTCGAGTAAATAAGGGATGTAGTGTATTATCTATGAAAACAAAAAAAGAAATGTGGACAGGTATACCAACATTTTATGAAGAGCTTTTAGAAGCTTGGGGAAACTTTTTAGAAAATGTGCTCATTGTACCTAAAGGAAGAAACCAGCTGTTAGAACAACCTTTGTTTTTAAACATGAATATCACGAAAGATGAAAATGTAATATATTATAAAAAATGGTGGCAAGCTGGAATTAGGCAAGTGAAGGACGTGCTCTATGAGGTGATAAATGATAAATTGAAGACATGTTATCTGAAAATGAAGTGAATGAGGGGAAAGGAACACTTGTAAAACAGCTTGAGGATTTAAAAAGAGCAATACCACAAGAATGGGGTGAAAGAATTGAAAAATATAATGAGAACATGACTCAAAAAGAATGGGAGAAAATTTTTTTATTTGGTTACGATGTTAAAGGTTGCAATATGACTGTTTTTAATTTATGTATAACAATTGTAAAGAATGTATTATGGCAAAGTAGGGAATATTTTTTTACATTTTGAAAAAAGAAAAGTAGATGTATGGATTTTATTTAAAAACAAATAGAAAATGTCATTCAGGTTATTACGGGAATATTTCTTATTAAATGACAAAGAAAGTGACTTTATAGAAATGTTTGTAGCAGAAAATACAATGTTAGAGTTTAAGTTGTATATAACTAATGAACCTTATTGTAAAATGTAACCGATATTAATTGGAAGTTGATTTTATTTGAGATTAATGTTGAGATTAATTACTCCTTATTTATGACCATTGTTATATGAAGAAAAAAAAAACCTTAAAACCCATTTTATTTAATTTCTTATGTTCTGTATCAAAGATGTGTCTTTTGCCAGAAGATTATCTATTGCTTTTCTCTTTTCATTTTAGCCACAAGTTTGCTTCTTTTAATCGAATTTATGAATATCTTGAACCACATAAAAAAAATAATAAAAAAAACATAATGAAAAAGGTCTTCAAACCTTAAAGTCTAAAATAACTTCTTAATGTGAGGGGAAAGTCTTCCTTCTCTAAAGGGCCCCTTCTCCTTGCTGTGCCTATTGCACAAAAAAAATTAATGAATATATTCAGCACCCATATCTGGCAAAAACATATTCTTGGATTTCTGGCTAGGTTTTCAAGTTAAATGTTTCTAATTACAGCAAGGGATTTTAGGTGTATAAATTAGAATCCCTTTATGTCTTCCTACCAGTATGTTACTCAGTGACTCGAGTCTTGGTGTGCTTTAATCGTTCATCTTGTGACGTTGGTCAGTTCGGTTAAATACTATTCTTCCTTCAAATGATTTAAATGTCCATCATCTGTGAATCAAGTCAAGAATTTTTACCAGCCTCTCAGAGTTCTTTGTTAGGATCTGTCAGATGTTACCCTTCTTTCAAATGGAGCTAGTGTTGACCCATGGAAATTAACATAGCTTTTCCCTGATGTTCGCTTGATGTTTTTCCTAACTTTTCTTTGATGTCACTCCAACCTTTTGCCAAAGTCTTTGTTTCACTTTCCCAGAGATTCCTATAATAGTTTCTTTACTGTTTATCAGTCCTTTTTCTTTCAGATCTCTTGATGCCCCGTCATTGAAATGTACATGACCGCCCTGTTTTCCAGAAAGATTTTAAGTTTCGCCGGCGGTGGTGTTTGAAACTTAATCCCCTTTTCTTTCAGAATTTTTCTATACGGGACTATAAAACATGTACGAACAGAGAGAGATATCTGCCATGTCCCTTTGAAGTCGGCAGAGAGTACTTCAGGACTGTTCTGTGGAACGTCCCAAACTCGTTACTTGTCAGCAGGAATTTTTTTAGGCCAGACTTTTTGTCACCGAATGACCTAAATTCCCCCGGAAAATTGAAACCAGATCATTTTCATGGAATGTTGAACGAAATGTTTATCTCCAGCATATATGTTACACTTATATAACTGCTAGACATGCAGATGAACCTGTCTCATACAGCTGCCATTGCACGGCTCAAAGACACTTTGTAGAGTGCAATTTAGCACAACTGCCTCTAGGAGTCACCAATGGAAATAAAACAAACACACACAAGAAATGTGCATACGCCAGGCATGAAGTTGGGTGGATCTGCACACATTCCCACATTATTTCATCATTAGTAAAGCAAAGTTTTTAGGTTTTTGTGTTGATACATGAGGCCCCAGGTTCATTGTTTTGTATTCCAGGAAGAATACCACTGCTGATCTAGGCTGTGCGTCAGCAGGTGGTTTTGGTCCGAGTGCCCGGTGACACTGTTGGATTTTAAGGTCCAATTCATCAAATAACAGCGCCATTATAATAATCGTTTCCATCAAGTCTTGGATATTATTCCCTTCGCTTCCTTCCGGGATGCCAAAAATCTGAATATTATTGCTACGGAGCGTGTTTCTAGATTTTACAGTTTCTCTTGTAAATTTTCTTGAATTTGGATGATTTGAGCATTTCTTTCATCTCAGCAACGTTCTTCTTAAATTCTCCAACTCGCTGCTCCGCTTCGTTGACCTTTTCTGCCGTTGTGTTAAGGTCCGTAATGAGGCCATAAAGTTTTTGACAGACTTCTTATTTAAAGTTACTTAGTTCCATTTTCACGTCTTTTGCGAGAGAATCTTGGAAGGCGGTTAAATCGGATTTTATATCCATCCAGAAAGTTTTGATGTCTGTATGTATTGCTGCAATGCAAGCTGACAGGCCACATCAGCTATCCCGTCTGTCTCAGATTTTTCATCTGTGGATTTCCATTTTTTTCAGGTTTCAATGTTTGTTTTGTCTTAGCCTTTTTGTTTTTGTCCCCCTCCATGTTACATAAATATGGTTTAGGTTATCATATATGATGTAAAAAGAGGGATTAATGCCTGTGTGTATGGTAGTGCTCTTTCTAGGCTGCTACACTGTCGACACCATACCAGAATCCATCCCATGTGTCTCTGAAGCTGCCCAGAATGAGTGAAACTGAAGACACTGATTATGTCTACGGTTTCTCTCCAGTGTGAATCCTCTCATGTGTTTTCAGGGTTCCTGAGTGAGTAAACCTTTTGCTGCACTGTGAACACTTGTACGGTTTTTCTCCAGTGTGAATCCTCTGGTGCCGTTTCAACTCTGCTCCAAGCACACATACTCTCTCACACCGAGAGATCTTCATGTGTTTATTACAATGTGATAAGTGGCTGAAACTCTTTCCACAATGAGAACATGTGAATGGACTCTCTCCAGTGTGGATCCTCATGTGTTTATTAAGATATGATGATTGGCTGAAACTCTTCCCACACTGAGCGCATGTGAATGGTTTTTCTATCGTGTGGGTCATCATGTGTCTACAAAGCGATGATGATATCATGAAACTCTTCCCACACTGAGTGCATGTGAATGGTTTCTCTCCAGTGTGAATCATCATGTGTAGATTAAGGTGTGATGATTGGCTGAAACTCTTCCCACACTGAGTGCAAGTGAATGGTTTCTCTCTAGTGTGGATCCTCATGTGTTTATTAAGGTATGATGATTGGCTGAAACTCTTCCTACACTGAGCGCATGTGAATGGTTTTTCTATCGTGTGGGTCATCATGTGTCTACAAAGCGATGATGATATCCTGAAACTCTTCCCACACTGAGTGCATGTGAATGGTTTCTCTCCAGTGTGAATCATCATGTGTTGATTAAAGGATGATGATTGGCTGAAACTGTTCCCACACAGAGTGCAAGTGAATGGTTTCTCTCCAGTGTGGATCCTCATGTGTAGATTAAGATGTGTTGATTGGCTGAAACTCTTCCCACACTGAGTGCATGTGAATGGTTTCTCTCCAGTGTGGATCCTCATGTGTAGATAAAGGTTTGATGATTGGTTGAAACTCTTCCCACACTGAGTGCATGTAAATGGTTTCTCTCCAGTGTGGATCCTCAAGTGTAGATTAAGGGATGATGATTGGCTGAAACTCTTCCCACACAGAGTGCATATGAATGGTTTTTCTCCGGTGTGGATCTTCATGTGTCTATAAAGCGATGATGATTTGCTGAAACTCTTCCCACACTGAGTACATGTGAATGGTTTCTCTCCAATGTGGATCATCATGTGTTCATTAAGGTATGATGATTGGATGAAACTCTTCCCACACTGAGTGCAGGTGAAGGGTTTCTCTCCAGCGTGATTCCTCATGTGAATCTTCAGTTTGCTTTTGCTTGCCAAACTCTTTCCACACTGAGTGCAGGTAAAACAACTCTTGTCTCTCGCTTTTAACACACCATCAGTCTCTAAATGAGTTTTGTCCTCAATTTTGACAAGATGTTCCTCCTCTTTACTCTTCTCATACTCTTTAATTAGGTCTGAAATAAAAAAGTTCAGCTTTTAGTAAATCATTAAAACTCTTATTGAATCACCTTAATTTTGATGCAGATTAAATGTAAAAACAGCAGATCATATTTAGATTGATCTTTTCATTTCAACCTCCTGGGGTCCATTACACACAAACACATTTAAGCAGATTCTTAAATGATTAATACCAGATCATTTTGGTCATATTGATGAGACATAAATTTAAAAAAATGTAAATGGCCAGTTTTTTTTTTGTTGTTTTTTTTTGTATATATTCGTAATCACATCAAAACAACATGTTTTTGTAAAACTTGTAAAGCAGATAGGGAATGCTTTCTTATTCTGTGCCTGACTTGTAAACCTGTCAGGAAAAAAACAGCTGAATCTCTGAATATTTGCCTCACAGACATATCTGCATAAAGCCTTAAATCTGCACCTTTAAATGACAAATGTTTTCTGGTTTAGTAATCTGCATGTAACAAATGCAATGCAGAATTCTAACACTTTGAACTACATAGCCTTGTGTGAAAATGTTTTCCCCCAATAAAACCACTTTAATTTATCACACTGGCTTCAAGTTCTCTGGCCACACCCAGACCTGATTACTACCACACATTCACAATCAAAAAAATCTTCTAAATAGGACCTTTCTGACAAATAAATTAGACCAAAACAGCCTCAAAAGCTAGACATCATTCCAAAATCTAAAGACCTTTAATCACAAACAAGAAAGAAAATACTTGTGTCAAGAGTAAAAAAAAATAAAAAGAGTGAACTCAAATGTAGAAAAACAACAAGTCTTTATTGAGGAGTGAGTCCTGGAAAAAGTAAATATCAAACAAGCGGTTGGGTGGCGCTGAGGAATTGCCGTGGGGAAAAAACAACCAGACACTGGCTCACCAGTAGTGCTGGAAACAAATACAGGGTAAGTAAAATATTATTTGTATACAAACAATCGAAAACATTCTCACAAACATGAAGGGAAATGATGTGGTATAAACAGAAAAGGAAAACGAGAGCTCCTGTGACTGCAAATAAAAGCAGATGATGAGATAATTTGTAACCCAAAACAGGAGGAGAGAACAAACACGTGACATACGGTGACAGTACCCCTCCCTTAAGAACAACCCCTGGCATTGCCTTAAGACTCACTATGGACCTGATGGAACTCATCAATGAGAAAGCGGTCCAGAAAATTCAGAGCCGAAATCCAACATCTCTCCTCTGGACTTCCAGTCTACTCGTTTCAGATGACTTCTCTACCTATCCTCCTCACATCCAGAAGCCAGTGCACTGTGCATGTAAGTGCACCCTAAACCAGCCTGGGAGGCAGAGGAGCAGAGGTTAAGGGCTGCAGGGGGGAGAGAATAATTGGTTTATTTGAGAATACATTCCTAAATATTCCTAGCAAATGTAATAAATGTGGAAACACTTGTTACATAAGCGCAATAAATCGCACTTCTGCAGCGCTTGTTTGAGAGTGCACAAGAAGATCTGCGCTTGAGCAGCAAATATTTGAGGGGGCGTGCAAGAAAGTTTTGTGCACGAGCAGGGGAAATCGGTGCACAAGCAAAGAGATTTGGATACAAGCTTGCAGGCTATTACATAAATGCGATCTTAACTTGTAATACTGCGCTTACAACATATGTCACTGAAATAACGCCACAAGTAGTTGATAGATGTGTGAAAAAAAAGGCCTGCCGCCACAGCTGGAAAAAATCCTACAAGAAACACTGGATTTTGAAAAAAAAAGGATGAATGTTTTTAAACTTGGAGCTTAATTTAAGTTGTAACAACACTGGACTGAGCACCTTGATAATGGTAAATGGTCTAATGAATTTGGGTCCCAATTTATGGGAGGAAAGTCAGAGGAAAGTCTTTGGAAGACAACCAGACTTTCTGACCACACATGTATAGAGGGGGCAGACGCTTCAGTCCTATTGCCAGCCCTTTTCTGGTGATACTCCATGTCTAGAGGCATCTCTGAATGAACGAATACATGAGGGAACAATGTCATCTGGTTCTTGGGAAGAGAGTACACTTTTTTTCACAAGGCCACCATTTTAAAGAACGAAAGCTAGGCTGGGGTGAGAAAAAAAACTTAAGTATAGGATCAGCACTGTAAACATTGCAACAACATGCTGTGGACTACAAACCTCCAGCTGTTGCTGCGATTTCAAAATGCAAATGGTGTAAACATCACTTTAATATCATTCAGTTCAGTTTAATTTAAACAATTAAAAGCAGGTTAGGTATCAAACTAAATTACAATCTCTTTAAGAATAATACGCTTAAGTGTCCTCCTAGGATTCAGTTCATGGCACCAGGTAAACACAGTGGGGACCATTCCTTGCTTCAGCCTATGTAACCGGGTGAGCGACAAAACATTGCAGTCCTCTGTAGCACACCCCTCGTGTTGTCTGTAATAGTGTTGTCACGGAACTTAGGTTTTAAACACGTTAATTTCTCGCTAACATTTAAGTGCCACTCTTAAACAGTGCTGATTTGGCATAGTGTTCACTGGTGCCCACCAGAAATGGCTGTGATTAAGATATACATCCAGGTACACAATGTTCCTGAGTGACTCCAGGGGATACTTCCAGGATTCTTCCCAAAGCGGCCTCGATTTTGCTTTTAAAATGGCGGCCTCGAGAAATCAGTCTACAGAGGGGGCTGGTAGCCTAAGCAGCAGTGAAAGGGAGACAAGCCCATAGGCAAGATGGGAAGGGAGTTATATGCATATTTGACCATGGTTAATCTGAAACTCCAAGATAATGGCAACGCAACGCAAGACCCTCTCCAGTCACAGATTAGCTTGCTCGGCCTGGCCATTGGTCTGTGGGTAGTGCTCGTGAGAGAGGCTAGCAGTTGCCCCCAGCTGTCAGCAGAATTCTGCCCAAAACATGGACACAAATTGGGGACCCCTGTCTAAAACCATGTGAACTAGAAGGCCATAAATACGGAATACGAAGATCCAAAACAATGGCTGCTGTCTTCCTCGATGAAGGTAATTTGGGGAAGGGAATAAAGTGAAGCTACCTTCAAGAATCTGCCCACCACAGTGAGGACTACTGTGTTGCACAGGATGGGGGTAACCCAGTGACAAGCCAACACAAACTGAACAGTGTTCCACACCATTTAGAGGCACCAGAACCATTATTTTTGAATAACCATGATTAACCCAAGGGTGCTATCTGCTCCTGGATGGCAGGCTAGCTCAGATGAGTGACCCCTACATAAGACATACCTGTACAGCATCTGCATAAAGGCTGGAATGTGCACCTTTCTTCTTGTGTGCTGTTGGGTCATTTTCATCCAATCTGGGGTGATTTTGAGGCTTAATTTGACCAAAACTTTCTCTGTGTTTCAGCAAACAGATTGATATTAAGGGACATCTTATTTTGACATATTCTGGGAAAATGCTTTGCAATAAAAAAATAAAAAAACTATACACTCTGGGCAAATTTACTCCATTTTCGTTATATTCATAGCTGCGTTTTTTCCATTGGCCTCTATTATGACCAGGGCTTTACCTTAACTTTTTTTAATCACCGGCCACTGTGGCTAGTTGTTTTCCAATGTTACTGGCCACTAAGCATTTTTACTAGCCACAATTTTGTTGTTGGGAAAATATATTTTATATGCATAAATTTGATGGTGACATGCTAAACTTACTTGATTTAAATTTTGTGTTATGTCCACATGCTTCCAAATTCATTTCACTTTTTGTGTGTCGAGTATGAGTTTGCTCAATGAGCATGAGCAAAGGAGTCATGGTTTCATAGTGTTATACTGCAATTAGTTTTTATTTCACATGACTTTTTTAGAGCTCAAAATTAACGATGTACCAAATTTATCTCTATAACCACACGAAACAATAATTATTTTTAGCCACAAATTTTTAATGTGTCAAAACAAGCAAAATATAGCTGTATACTGTACTTTTTATTCAACAAAACATTTCTTAAAAAAGAAAGAAAAGCAATTGACTTTTAAAAAATAACTATTGTCATGTATCAAAAATATGCACAGTAATCTGTCATGGCTAAAGATCTCTCGGATCTTTTAAATATTAATAATTAAACCATTTTAACAAAAATAAAAGCAAATAAAACCGTATGCAAATGAAAGCAGGTGAAACATACCGTATGTGATAATGAAAGGATGATCACATAGACACGGTTAACTTTAGGCCATTTAATAATCTGTTCAAAGTGAAAGCAACCGGTACTGCTTACAAAAAGACACATTTTAAGCTCTTAAAAGCATTAGGACCGTGGGTGCATGTTCATCACATTTTGTCTAGTTTATTTGAAAGAGAACCGATTGAACAGGGTTGCTTCACGATTCGGGAGCACACACGCGTTAAGCAGTCGCGCACATCACATCAGCTGGTAGTGCGGGTGATCAACATTCTCTCATTCGGTATTCACTTGCTTTCTTCTGCTCGCATGATCACAATTATTTTACTTCTCGATTCTAAGATCACATTGGCACCCATATTGGGGCATCCTTTTATTGCCGGACCCCGCTTTTAGGAAAACTAAAATTTAAAAAAAAAATTTTAACCAGCCAAAGTGGCTAGTGGGATTGTCTGTCTAACCCGCCAAAGCTGAAATCTACCCGCATTTGGCGGGTTGGCTGGTGTTAAAGGGTCACGAAACACCAAAACACATTTTTTGAGCTGACAGTTGTATATGTGTCCCACACTGCTAAAAACACTATTAGGACACCTATATTTCACTTAAAAGTGTAAATTGGTTGTTTTTGCGTTATTTTAAGCAAATTCGTACTTCCGGTTTGAAACGAATTTTTAAAGCTTCGTCACGGTCATGACATAATAGCCTGTATTCCAGCGTGCAGACTGGACGTCTGTGCCAGAGTGTGTCTTATTACGTCTTACAGTGTGATGCATTAATGCATGAGTAAGGCTTGGTTCAAACCAATCAGCGCGCTCTATTGTGCAACTTCATTAATATTCATTAGTGTCACCGTGTTTAAACGACAGAGACGCCACTTTGTGTTGGCAAAACAAGCGTGAAGTGTTGCTTTTATTGTTTTCTGCCGTTAAGTTTTGTTGTCATTTTCTCTCTGTGAGAGCTTATCTGGAATCACGTGTGGATAACAGTGTACGCGACGCTCGACAACAATAACTTACTTGTCTAAGGAGGATTATTGTTTACCTGAGAGCTGTTCTCATCTGCAAACGCTGAGATCCTGATTCGCTTGTAGTCTTCTCTTCATAAAGACGCGGCTCTAGTTGCTGGTGATTGTCCTGTCTCTACAGATTTGGTAAGTGAGCGACCAGTGCTCTTTGTTTATTCAGTTTGTTCGTATCGAACTAAGTTAACTATTGCACTGAGTGTAAACATGTTAGCACCACAACCAAACTTTAACCTCGTGTAGGGTTTTTACCACATTTTGTGACCGGAATAACACACTTTCTGACGCTACCTGCCGTGTGCATCTAAGTTTCCGGGAAATGCGGAGGCTTTTTTTCTCTCATTCGCCGTGCGGTATCAAACATTGCATGAAAAATACACGCTTAGAGCAGATCCTCGAATCAAATATCTTGTTTGTCGCGAGGGGCATGAATGAATTCCCTGAATCAAAGAGCCAAACTGCAGTTAAAGTCCACCATTTAATAATTTGGCAAATAATTCGACTACAGATGTCCATGTAGGTTAAACACCATCACTTTCTCATGTGTGTGTATTTTGACTCTGAAACTCGCGCGTGCCCAAATAGACACTCCCACACCCTCCCACTTTAGCTCCTCCGATACTCCTCCCTAAACAGAGCTGGACACGCCCACTTTTCTGACTTTTTCCAAAGTAGAGGTGTGAAAACACCCTGCTGAAACGAGGGGGTTTCATGGCCCTTTAAAGTAAAGCCTTGATTATAACAACAATTTTTTTTTATTTATTGCAAAGCCATAACAGCATATAATCATGCATTTATGATTGTTGGTGTTTTCTGTGACGACAGTCAACATTGTTTAATTTGTCTCCACCCATGGGACGACAAAAAGGAAATGGGTGAGAGTATAAAGGAGGAGGAGGAGAGTTGAAGAGGGCAGCATTATGTGGTGTGTAGAAGAAAGAGAAGTTAACTGAACTGTAACAGTGCAGGGAAACGAGTAGACACCAGGTAGAGTTGAGCAGTGTAAACTTAACAACTCGCTGTGAGAAACAAAAAGCTAAAGTATGTATTGAAGCAACAGAGCAAAGACCGCTGTCTTGTTACTGAAGTGTTTGTGACGTCTGTGAACGAGTGCATAACCAAAGACTTCAGTGCAGTGTGTCCTAAACAAAATCAATTTACCGATTCATCTTGCTGACATGGAGTCAGCTGCAGAAAGCCTTCATTACGCAGTCGACAGTGTCAGAGATTCCTGTTAGGCACCCGTGGCTGCTACTCACCAGCTGGGTTTGACGACGCCCTCAACCTTCACATCCACACCTCCACATTCACCATTCCCCTCTCATTTCCCTTGACCCCTCCGCTCCGTAGATAAGCAAAAGTTTTTGTTTTCTTTACCCTAATTCTCATTTTGCTTCTCTTGTTTTGTTTTCTCCTCTTATTATTTTTATCATTATTATTTTTCCCCATACTCAAATCTGATAAATCTGCTGGCCTGAAATCATTTGCATTTTTTTCCTTTCACTTTCATTTGAGTTATAAGTGCTGAGGGTTTTGCGTTTCATTGTGATTATGGTTATATTGTTTGTTTTGGACTTCCGGTTGGAGCGGCACCATGTAAAGACGCAATCTGTTGAGGTCCTCACATGAAACTTAAAATTTCATTTAATATTGCTCTTATCCTAAATACTATTACCTTAAACCTACCTATACCGGAAAATAAGTGTTTATAAGTGTCGGAGTCTAGCTGGTTTGAGCGTAATTCAACTTAAATCAGAATGAGTAAAGGCCAAAGCAACTGTAGGGAAGCGGAATCCGTTCCTAGCCTCCATGCTTATGCTAACCCCAAAGTGCAAGCTGCATCTACTCTCTTACTACTCTGGAAAAAGAATGTAGTATCGTGAAAAAGGAGTTGGCTCTGCTGAGAGACCGAAGCGTGGATCTTGAGGAGAGGTCTCGCCACTCATATCTCTGCATTACAAAAGTTACTGAAGGACGGGAGCATGGCAGACGCGTGACAAAATTTGTAGCCGGCCTCCTGAAAGATACCATAAACCTTGAAAAGACTCCACTACTAGAACAGGCCACACTACACTCTACGCAGCAAACCAGTGGACGACAAGAAACCGACACTCGCCTTTGTGAAAAGCCACTACTTTTCTGAAAAAGAGGATATTTTGAAGAAAGCCATTGAAATGAAGGCAATCATGACAGTACACTTTCCTGTCAAAGACAATACAAATGTTAATGTCACTCTCTGTTTAACTTTTAAATTACCACTTTAGCACGTTTGTTGTTGTTATTTCTAGTTCTCAAGTATATTTAGTCTATAATGGGGAAGCTTTGTAGTAAAAAATTCAAGAGCTGTTCAAATGTTTTTTTTTTTTTTACGTGAGGTCCCATATGGTCAGCTAGTTAACGCCCCATTCACACAGGGCTTCACTTTGAATGGGTGACATCTGGGGCCTGTTTCAGTAAGGAGGTTCAAACAACTCAGAGTTTAAACTTGAACTCTGAGTTGATTTACCGAGAGATTAAAAACTCTGAGTTTTCGGTTTCAGAATAGCTGATCTGAGTTGGGTCAATCAACTTCGAGTAGAGCAACTCAGAGTTAAGCGCGCACACCGTGACTTTAAAAAGGCATTATCAATGGAGCGCAGACATTACGAGTGACTATGGCAATATCTTATAAAAGAGATCACCATTTATTTCTCCAGCTGAACTTGATGTTCTCATGCAAAGTTATAGCAAATATGAGCGTATATATTTGAAAAGAAGCAACCATCAGTGAAGAAGAGACAGTTAGCGTGGGAAAACAGCTGTTCAAGTTAATGCCTAATTTAACTTTTTAAGTATTTAAATATTTAAGTATAATAAAATAAGTAATGTAATTTGTGACGTTTATATTTTTTTTCTAAACTTTTTTTATACATTTATTAGTTTTAAATGATTTAACAGTGCACTTGTGTGTCTGCCTTTTTTATTGATCAAGTGATAGAGGTTAATATAACATTTAGAAGGTAAGCAGTACTAAAAATAATTTTTAGAAATAATAATAATCCCATTAATCTAGTTACATGCATGTCGAAGGTGAATTTAATTATTTATTTAAAAAGCATAAGCCATTCTCGTACAGTTCTTCTGTGTGTGACTAAAATGTAGGCAATAGCTGTGTTTCCATCCAAATATATTACATAAATGTATGTGCAAAACTGGAATATTGCATAAAAGATGCGAATAAAATTCCATCCAACGAGTCAAAGAGAAAAAAAATCATCACTTCCTGATTAAACTGGCACCAAATATCAACAGTAAAAACAGAATTTACTGTGGTAGAAGAAGCTGCGTCAATTTATTCTTTATTTAGCTTAATTAATGTACTTGCGCCTCGATGTCAGAAGACAATGCTGAAACACAATGAACACGTGGGGGCGTCTGAAGCCATGAGACGCGGAGACTCTTGACACGCTCCAGACGTTCGGAGGTAATTAATAATATACACTAATACTGAAACAGTTCAGGCATTTTAGAATGACTAAAACAATATTTAAGACGTGTTACAGTGTGCTCAGCCTGCTGGTTTGTTCATTTACACACATTTTCATTATCATATGATCATGATCTTTTTTTAATGTACATACTGTAATTTGTTCAGTAAAAGTGTTTCCATCATAGTTTATGCGCACATTTTCTATCGAATAAAAGTTTATCCTACTGAGTTATGCGTGTTTTTTATGCATATTTAAAAAAGTTATGTGCATCATGACATTTCTATCAATCGTTTTTATGCACGTATCCAAAATAAGCATAAAAATAGGTGGTCGGAGACGTAAGGCTAAGGCGAGAAATACCACTTCATCTTTAAAAAAGAGGAGGAGACAGACAGAAACTCTGAGTTTAGAGAATAAAACCTGCTTCTGACCAGGTTAGATTCACAGAGTAAGTTACCACAGTAACTGACTCTGAGTTAAAGTTACCTCTCTTTCAGAAACAGGCTCGACTTACCCTGCTTTCTCCAGTTTAACAAACCTGCCATTTTGAAACGGAAAACCCAGAGTTTCTCTCATTTCAGGGTTAAAATACTCTGAGTTTTCAGTTAACCTCCTTTCTGAAACAGGCCCCAGGCGTTGCCGAACTGCATTACTGACTAGCTCAACTTTTCAAGCGCAGACGGAAGCGTCTACCAATCAGATCGTTGTATGCAAATACACCAGCTAGACAGTGGCCTATTGCTGACTGAATTTTATTAGCTGACGCTTCTATGACAATTGATTCAGCCCCAACTTCAGACACACCTTCAGTCAAGCGTTGACGCTAAAACCCTGTGTGAATGGGGCGTAAGAATGGGAGTAGCTGTAAGTGTGTGCAAGTTAACATGCAAAGTTTCAATATTGTGTTGTTTCATGTTTATAAGTGTATGTGCGATCACCCCTTTTTTTTTCTTTCCTTTCTCCCCCACACATCCCCCTACATACAAAACCCACAGATACCTTTCGGATGCTTCCGTGACAGCCCTCCATAAAATAGGTGGAGTAAAGACAAACTTTACGAGTTGGAATGTGCGGGGGCTAAATCACCCAGTGAAACAAAATAAGGTGTTTGCATATCTTAATAAGTTAAAATCTGATATTGTATATTTACAGGAGACACATCTGTTGAAAAAAAAGACTATTCTAAACTTAATAGAGGAGGCTATACACAAATATATTATTCAAACTTCAACAGCAAAAGTAGGGGCATTGCTGTACTCATACATAAGAATGTACAGTTTGTTTTGGAGTCAAATGTGTTGGATAAAAATGGCAGATACATAGTAATCCAAGGTTAACTTTTTAACATGTCTGTGGTCCTGGCCAATGTGTATGCTTCTAATTGGGACAATGAAAAAATTTCCAGAGATTTATTTTTAATTTTGCCTATTCTTGTCACACAATTTAATTTTAGGAGGCAATTTAAATTGTGTTTTGCACCCAATTTTGGACTGCTCTAGCTCTTCGAGTAATACATTAAGTTAGCCAGCACAATGTATCAACTCCTTCCTTCAGACATATAATGTCCTGGACAAGCAGTTACTTCCCTTAATGTCAGAAGCAGAGTATGGTAGTATTGTTATTTCAGACCATTGTCCAGACTCACTAAAGCTATGTTTTCCAGGCAATGTAATCCTCCAACGTACATGGTGGTTTAACTCAAGACTCTTGGCAGACGACGATTTTGTAAAATTTATTGATGCTCAAATTGATTTCTTCCTTAAGACAAAGGAATCCCCAGAGATAAGTTATAGCATCCTATGGGATACTCAGAAACGTGTAAATACGAGGACAAATTTTAGATTAAGCTAGTGCAATTAAAATTTAAATAGTGAAAGTCAAAACGGCTTACAGAGATTATAAATAAAATTAATACAATTGATCAGCTACACTCAACATCACCTTCCGAAGAGCTCCATTAGAAAAGACTCCTTCTGCAAGCAGAATATGACTCCCTGACAGATGAAAATGCAGAGGATCGCCACATAAGATCACGCCAGATTCATTTTGAACATGGGAAATAAGCTGGCAGGTTATTGTGTTACCAACTGAAACAATCCTCAGCAGCTGGTTTTATAGCAGCAGTTAGGAAGGATGATGGCAGTATTATTACTGATCAACAGAGAATTAATGATCAATTAAAAAACTTCTATAAAACTCTTTACAGCTCTGAGGTAAACAAGATTGAACGTATTGAGAGCTTTTTTTATTATTTAGAATAACCATCCCTCTGTGATTTAGATTAGTTGGCATTAGAAGGAAATTTAACACCTTCTGTAATTGAAAATGCTTTCAAAAAATTGAAAACCGGAAAAGCACCAGGCCCCAATGGCTTCCCCTCCGAGTTTTATAAGAAGTTTACTGCCAAGCTAACACCCCTGTTGAGCAAGGTATTCGCTGAAGCTCTTGTTCCGGAATCACTTTTTCCTTAGATGCCCATAAGGCATTTGATAGAATAGAGTAGATCTATTTTTACAGCGCTTAAAAAAATTGGTTTTGATCCTAGATTCTGTTCCTTGGTTAAAATTTTATATTCCAGGCCCCAAGTATCGATTCAAACAAATAATATTATTTCTAAAGGCTTTCCACTCTCTAGAAGAACGAGACAGGGCTACCCTCTGTTCTTTGACATTGCCATCGAACCTCTTGCAACTGTATTAAGGAACTCAGATGGCTTGCAAGGAATTTTCAGAGAGGGACACAAGCATAAGTTCCTGCTATATGCGAATGATCTTCTTTTTCTGTCAAATCCAGATACATGTATTTCAAAAGCTCTTACAATAATTTCAGAATTTGGAAATGTTTCTGGAGACAAAGTCAATCTAGCAAAGAGTCTCCTTTTCCCTATCAATGATAGAGCACAGCAAATGTCCTTCCAATTCTTTCCATTTTCAGTAAGTCCTGATAAATTTGAATAGTGAGTGTGACACGCAAATATAAGGATTTGTTCAATAATCATTTTAAAACGGCATTAGTGCCCAAGGACAAGAAAAAAAACAAGAAAAGCAACAACCTTAAGAAGGTAGAGAAAATGGGAGACTAATAATACATAAAATCATGACAAAAGACACAAGAACAAGTAACAAGAAAGAAACTCATTCCTGTCTTTCAATGAGTGCTTATGTGCATTTAGGAGAACTAGGCAGCACACTCAGGGCTGCAAGATGGATTTAATTTAGTATTCTTATTATTAAAATATATCTGAATGAGGATCAAATGACTGAGTTGGTCTTTGAGAATAAAAATCAACCTGTTTGTTCTTGCAGATCTTCCTGTTTGACTGTGAATGTTTCTTCAATCTTCACATCTTCACTCTCCTCTTTAATAAACGCCATCTTTATAACAGTGTGAAGATCAGTCGCTTCAGCAGGAGTTTTTCTCTGTGTTTGGACACTTTATCCTGTTTAAAATGAACAAAACAATAAAAAATGTCCTGTTTAAAATAAATAAAACAATGAACAGAAACAAAATAACTTCTCTTCATCACTTGCTTCAACAGTTTCTTTATATGAGAGTCATTAACAAACAGAAATCAGATAAGTCTGATCAAGAAACAATAGCCACTGATCAGCTGATTAAAACTAGCACTCCATTTCTTATATATAGTGATGTATATTTATAATGGAATGACATTGTGCTATTCAATCAAATAAACTTTCATTAAAACACTTATTACACACTTTTACTTTATTCAAGTATCTTCTTAATTTGTTTGTTTTATTTATATTATTGTCTGTTTATAGCACTTTTTAGCACAAGACAAATTTCCTCTCCGGAACAAAGAGTTTATCCTATCTTTATTCAAAAAATAAACCTCATTACTGTTTTAGTAAATAGTACTACGTTGTATGAGGGTTAAAATAATATTGTCAACAGGTACATAATTTAGCACTGCATGAAAACACTGAAACTTTAATCAATCGCTTTATATAAGGCTAAACGCTTTAAAACAAACCTTTCTCCAGTTGAATCACAGCGCGAGAGCGGCGCAGGCTTATGACGTCACATCTCACGCCAAAATAAAAGCCTTTTTTTTTTTTTTTTTACTTTTTTGCCACTTACTCTTAGTCATGAGTCATGACTTATTATATATAGTTTTTCTCTGCGTTTGGGCATTTTATCCTGTTAAAAATTAACAAAGCAATAAAAATTTTCTGTTTAAAATAAATTAAACTATAATAGTAACAAAATAACTTCTCTTCAACAGTTTCTTTATATGAGAGTAATTAACAAAAATAAATCCAGTAAGTACGAGCAAGAAACAACAGCCACAAATGAGCTGATTAATACTAGTACTCCATTTCTTATATAAAGTGATGTATACTTAGAATGAAATGAAATTATGTTATTTAATCAATTAAACCTTCATTAAGACACTTAATACACGTACATCGTTCAATAGTTCTTTTTACTTTGAGTAAAATAGTATTACGTTGTATAAAGGGTTAAAATAATATTGTCAACAGCAGGTACATCATTGGATGAAAATCCTGAAACTTTAATCAATCGCTTTATTTCTGTGTAAAAGCTTTAAAACAAACCTTTCTCCAGTTGATTCACTTTTTTTTTTACAATTAATGCTTGAACTGACAATACAAGAACATCATAACAAAGTCAGACAGATCTTTAAAAAGAGCAATAATTTACATAGTCATAAGAAAAAATATCTAAAACCACATCCAAATACAAATAATACCATTAGAAAGAAAGGGAAAAATATTAATACAATTAAAGTATTATTAATAATAATAATAACAATAAAATTACTAAATTAAACAAATGAATGAAATTAGAATGACACATTAAAAAAACTGTAAGGAAAGCAACTAAAATCGAGAATCTTCTTTAAATACATCAGCATAATATTTCAGGAATCTTAGATTTTTTTTAATTCTTAATAAGATAAATTGATTTTAGGAGGGAGTTAAATTCTATTCTAAAATGAACAAAGGATGGGTAATTATTTGTGAATTTTTGTTTGTGAATGTAAAATTTGCCATATAAGATAAAAAAAAAATGTATGATGCGTTCCAGATAATTAGCTTTTGGGTTATTATAATAAAAATTGTCTTTTAGATTAAAGCAATTCACAGCATTGGCAGAAGCAGATATATGAGAATTTAGAAGTAACCAAAATTGCTTGGATATTGGACAATCAAAAAACATATGTAGTAGTGCAGGGGTGGCCAACCTTGTTCCTGGAGAGCCACTTCCTGCAGATTTTAGTTGCAACCCATATCAAACACACCTGCCTGTAATTATCACGTGGTGTTCAGGTCCTAATTAATTGGTTCAGGTGTGTTTGATATTGGCAGCAACTGAAATCTGCAGGAAGGTGGCTCTCCAGGAACAGGGTTGGCCATCACTATAGTAGTGTCTCATCTGCTTGTTTGTAGAAAGAACAGAAGCTGTCGATGTCCAAAAAATTGTACATACTAGAATTTACAGGGCAGATTTTATGTAAAAATTTTAAAATGTATTTCTTTTGTCTCGTTGGAAATGCAATATTACCCAGGTAAAAGCCAGGTTCTATTCCAGTCTATATCCTTAACCAAAGACCTCCAGTAAAACTTTCCTCTAGAATAAATTTTCCTTTTAAATTGGAAAATTTGACGCACAAAGCTATTGTTATGTTTCTTATCTAACAGACTAACTCCTTCTAAAAGAAAATTTACAGTTAAATGTACAGTGACTTTTAACTAGGTGAACTAAACCGGGGGATATTGCCTTAACAACTTTATTAAATTCATTAGGAGAAGTTGAAAAAAATGCTTGTTTGATAATGCAGGAAACATTCTTTCGTGAACCCTTTATAACCTACCAAAGGATCCAATTAATATTTTTTTTAAACCAACTTTGGAAAAATAATTATTTGTTTTTGATTGTAATATCTCGGTTATTCCATAAGAAAAATCGGTAGAGAGAAAAATTGTGAACATAACCAAGCTTCCAAGCAAGCAGACATTGCTGGTGGAATTTAGACAAAGCTAAAGATAGCTTGTAGGGAAAATAGTTACATTTAAGAAGAAACAAAAGACTACAGATTTTGTCAAAAAACTTGTTGGGAATAAAAAAACAAATAGTCATTGGATTGGTTAGGCATCTCTTAATCCAATTAATTTAAAAAATGTTTATGGTGTCAGAAAAATCTAATAAATTTATTCCCCTCTGCTTTACTATTAGAAAGAACTACCTTTTTTAATTTAAGAGGTTTGTTCTTCCAGATAAATTTCAAGAAAACAGTATTAATTTCTTTGGCCACTTTGTTCTCAACAAATAAAGATAAAGTGGGATATACAAAATGAGAAAGACCCTCTTTCATATAATGACAGGTCCCATTGTAGCCAGCAATTAAGAATATTTTTAGTTTTGCTGATCCTAGACACAAAAATTCAAGTGCTGTCTCACTAAAAGATTTTTAATAACAAAAATATTTATTATATATATAAATATTTAATTGTGGATTTAACTGGGATATCTTCTATATATTCATAATTCAAATTATGAACAGGCATTATCTCACATTTAGAGATATTCAGCTTTAGACCAGAAACACTTGAGATATCAGAAATTAAATTTAAAGCCTTTGATACGTTTGAGTCATCTTTTAGAAATAAAGTGGTGTCATTTGCCAATTGTGAAATCTTAATCTTCCTCTCAAAAACAGAAATTTCTTACAAATCTTGATTTTGCACAATGCTTAAGGATAGGAACTCTGTAACTAATAAAAATAAAAAGGAAGAGATTGGGACGTCCTGTCTAATACCACACAAAATATCCAATCCATTAGAAGTATTAAAATTAACAATCAATGAACAATTGATTCCTTTATAAAACATAGCCATAGTGTTAACAAAAGTATCCCCAAATCCAAAAAACCTCAATGCTTTATACAGAAACTGGTGCTCAATCGTATCAAAGGCTTTATAAAAATCAAGAAAAAGAATGAGACCATCTGAATGAATGGAATCAGCATAATCGAGCAAATCCAAAACTAATCTTATGTTATTAGAAACATGGCGGCCTTCTTATAAACCCAGACTGAGTTTCAGAAATAATAGAATCAAGATTTGTTTTTAATCTGTTGGCAAAGTCTTTTTTTTTTGTCACTCACTGTTGCAGTCATGATATGATACATTTCTCTTTCGTTTTCCACTTCACACAACATCTGCTATCTCTCTCACATACAAAGACATTCAGTATTTAAAGTTGATCAAAACTTTTAATCCAAACATTTTAAAACAATTTTGTTTAATTTATATAATCCACTAAGACTAAGTGTTTAAAGCAGAAAATCCTAAAATTCTAAAATGTGTAACAAATAATCTGATGGGTGTTTTGAGCTAAAACTTTACAGACACATTCTGGAGACACAAAAGACTCATCTCAAATCTTGAAAATGGGTAAAATAGGTGCCCTTTAAGTAAAAAGTACCCATTACTACTTCATGTTTTAGTTTCACTAACTGGGTCATTATCACTATAAAGTGCCTTTGATGTCCCACAAGATTAAATCAGTCCTATATGGACATAATATGAAATAACATTCTGATGTTTTGCAGTAATTAATAGAGTTTACATACATATCAAAATCTCTGGATGCCAAATGTAGAAAGAAGCTATAAATATATGTATAGTAAGAAGGCTAGTTTCAAAGAGTAACTAAAAATACAATTTTAAAGGATACAAAAGTTTGGATGATAGCATTTTTAGGAGAACTGGTAAAGTCAACGCAAAACACTTCATAATAAGTATACTCCCAAAGCAAATGACTTTCTTCAGACTGAATACAGAAAAGAGCATTTGGGGAAATATTATTATTAGATTGAGCAAGTTTGTGATTTAGTGGCGAGCATTTATTAGTAGAGACTTCACCAACTTTATTATAAGAGGAATTTATTTAAAACTTCTACCATTCTGTCACTTAAATATATACCAAAAACTCACGCAAACAGGTAAAGAAATCCGAGATCTATTAGTAATTGAGGGAATGTCTTCGTTTGACATGTACTGAGAAGATTTGTGCAGTCAAATATAAAAAAATGTAAAAATACTTCGGGGACAGGCTTGACTGAAGGTATTCTACAATCAGGGATTGCAGAAACAATGTTATATTCCTCTGAAGAGACTGAAGAAGACAAATTAATCTTCTGTCCACAAATGTTTCCCTCTGTTGTCAAGAGACTGTTTAAGAAACAGGCAGTCAATCAACTTTCTCTAAGCCACATACAGGCAGCCAATCAGCTTTCGCTGATCAGCGTGCAGGCAAATATCCCACCCATGGTGCTCAGTCCGGGGCAGAGAGAGGTTAAAGAATTTAAATATCTAGCAGGTACACATGAAAAAAGCCAACACGTTTTCACTCCCAACTCGTCATATACTGACGCTTGGTCAGGAACCCTTGGCGTAAGTTTTTGAGCATTAGCGTCATATTTAGACGTGCAGGGATTCCCCATAGAATCTGAGCAGGAGCCTGAGGCGTTGAAATTTGACGTGTTAGGTATATTACGGACGGATCATAACTACGATAAATAGGCATAAAAAATAACAGGCTACAATAAATAAGTTATGGCAGGGCTAGTCAGTTGGTGGCCGTCAGGTCTATCTATTCTGTTGATTTGTATTTTATTTTAAAAATCACTCGCTGCACCCCTTCAGCGTAATATCTAGACGTGCAGGGATTCCCCACAGAATCTGTACAGGAGCCCGAGGCGTTGAAATTTTACATGTTAGGTATAGGGATGGGCCATAACTACGATAAATAGGCATAAAAAAGAACAGTCTACAATAAATAAGTTATGGCAGGGCTCGTCAGTTGGTGGCCATTAGGTCATATTTATCTAGTTCTTCTACTGATTTTTAAAAATTATTATTATTTAAATCACCCGCTGCACCCCTTCAGCGTGCAGGGATTCCCCATAGAATCTGTACAGGAGCCCGAGCCGTTGCCGTTGAAATTTGAAGTGTTAGGTATAGGGACGGGTAATAACTACGATAATTAGGCATAAAAATAAACAGGCTACGACAAATAAGTTATGGCAGGGCTCGTCAGTTGGTGGCCATCAGGTCATATTTATCTAGCTCTTTTACTGATTTTAATTTTAAAAATCACTCGTTGTCTGATATCAAAGTGCTGTCTGTGAAACAGCAGTGACTTTGACAACGCTCTATGGCACGAGCAACACCAGTAACTTATCCTAAGCACTTTAAGTGTTTCCTAGTTTTTATCGGAGGCTTGTTGACATTGATTACTGTATGTAATGTGCTGTGATTATATGTTTGGTTAATCAATGATTACTCAGCGCAATGTGATTATTAATAAAAAGAAATATTATTTAATTATTTGTTTGTCTGTTTATTGTTTGGTTCACTGATTTATTATTTTTATTGTATTTTTATTTATCTATTAATAAATATATTAATATGTGGCACTGACGTCACTGCATGGCGCGATCCCAAGATCCATTGCGATTTTCCACTCGTTAAGTAGAACACTTTAATTGATAAAGATGTGAACAGGTACTTACATTTTCGATACAAAAACTGTTCAGTATTGTCAAGAAGTTGTGATTAGAACCTTTAGAAGTACAAGGTGGTTGTTTCGCGATGGAGTAAATGATAGCAGATATTAAAAATATATACACAATAAGCTGCACAATATGTGCAAGCTAGTATGCTAGCTAAGTTAGCTAATTAAATCCAAGTTTGTTCGTTTTTTTTACATGTAATCATGAAATTAAAAGTGATTAGGCGATTGTAGGATTTTTATTATGTGTTTTCATATTACAGTAGCTCACTACACTTTAGCCATTTATAAATGTTCAGATGAGCAACAGTGTTGCTAGATTGGTTTGTTTTTCAGTGATTGTGAGAAGTCCACACAAAACTATACAGTAAAAAGATAAATCTTAGCAATGGTACACAATACAAATGTATTCATAGCTATGCCAGTACTGTGGCTTATCACAATTTTTTAATAAGTCATAATAAAGTAAATAAAGTGTTGTTCTCTAAAATAAGGCTACCTTGTTTTGACATTGTAAACTGTTTTCCACGTCTGTCATTTGGCACCACAGGGATAAAAAAAATTCACCTCCCAGCCACGCCCAATTTATCCGTTGTAGTACAACTCAAAACCAATCAAAAAACTGCCCCAATCTGCCAACACTGATGAAAAAAAATACTGTTAAAATTGTAAGAAATTCTGATATATATTTTTCGTTTGTTTTTCTCTTACCAGGTCCTTCAAATTCACCAGCGTCTCCTTTATTTAACTCGACCCACACACAGACACGCACACAAACCAAAGGCACTTTTAAGAGCCACATCTGTCATTTGTACTTGTCTCTCTGTACATTGCTGCCCCCCCTATCTTTCTTACAATAGGTCTTAATCTGTCTGTTTTGTTGTTGTTGTTTTTCTTCTGTATATTTCTTTATTTTTTTCCAAAGTTATGACAAGGCCCAAATTTAGGCCCTGCCCATCTTGCCAGACTCCCAATCAGGCAAGCAGGAAAACGTTCGAGGTTACTAAAGTAACCCTTCGTTCCCCGAGGAGGGGAACGGAAGCACTATAAGTGGATTTGATTGTAAAATCCACGCATTGGGAGGTTCGGTTCAGAAGCTACTCGTCTGAAAGAGTATTGAACGGGCCAATTAAGAATGAATTGGCAGCGCAAGCCTGCGCAGGTGAGCGGCATAAGCAATCAACTGAGTATATAAGCTCACCTGGCGCAGCAGACGCTATCCTTTTTAAGCTGAAGAGACTTTCAACAGCTAAGGGACAGTCATTATGGCGACGGAGTATAGTGCTTCCGTTCCCCTCCTCGGGGAACGAAGGGTTACTTTAGTAACCTCGAACGTTCCCCTTCGGGGGGAACTTCAGCACTATAAGTGGATTTGATTGTAAAATCCACGCATTGGGAGCCCATTGAAAGCGCCATAATGACTGCACCTTACCAACACCCCCGATGAGGAGATAGTCAAGCAAGCGTGACGCACCCACATCATGGGGGGCGCGGTCCTCCAACGTGTCCCTGGCCCTAATTTATCCTACTTCAACAGAAGTTTTACGGATTTATATATATTTTTTGGGAAGTCGTGAGCATCTAGATAATTCTAGGAAAATACGACAGTACGTTGGGAAGCGTGCAATCCCGATAGGGAGGACGCTGCGGAGGCCATCCGTTACCCAAGGGGGGATAGATGGCAGAATTTACATATGGACTAGCCCTAAAAAGGGGGAGTACGCATAGCAAAAGAGTGGTTAGCGGGGAGGGAAGACACGGGTCCGCCCAGGGGGGGGGGACTTAACCGTGGCTGAATAAGCATATGGGATCGCCTAGTGGGGACCACGCATAGCAGGCACCTTTACCCAAAACGCGGGCTGACCAGCGGGCAGACCTACAACGTAGTGGGCCAGCAAGTGACTCCTCCGCTGAGTCAGTGCTGGGGGCCACGGAGGAATCTGCAGGGCTCACCTGACGGGGAACTTTACTGACAGATAAAAAGGCGCACGTATCTCCGTGTTAGGGAAAATGGCGCAGCAAGCGTGTTTCAACACCCTACCGAATTGTTTCCTCAATCACCAAGGGTTACCTAATACCCTTGAGGAAACCGGCTCCACTCGCAGATTGTAAAACCTTGCAAATGTGTTGGGTGTCACCCAGCCCGCAGCTCTACAGATGTCTGTTAGAGGGGCGCCGCGTGCGCGCGCTCGAGAGGATGCGAAGCTCCGAGTGGAGTGCGCACGCGCTCTCGGGGGACGCGGTTCATCTCGGCTCTGATAGTGAAAGAAAGGCATCCACAATCTAGTGGGAACTTATTTCGGTACGGCACTTCCCTGCTGCCGACCGCTATAACAGACGAAGAGCTGCTCAGATGATCTAAACTCTGAGTGCGGTCCGGATAATACGCAAAACGCGAACTGGACAATAAATAAGGGCTGGGTCTGCCTCCTCCGAGGGCAGCGCTTGCAGGCTCACTACCTCGTATTAAAACGGAGTGGTAGGAACCTTGGGCACATATCGCGGGCGGGGTCTCATACGTGAGAGAAGCCAGCCCAATTACAGGCACGAGTCACTGACCGAAAAATGCCTCCGGGTCCCCGACCCTCTAATCGATATCAACGCGACCAGCAGAGCTGTCTTCAGGGACAGAAAATACTGAGTCGAGGATCGAAGGGATCTGACGCGGCTTGTGTAGCGAGGGCGAGATCCTAAGAGGGCATGAGAGGGGGCGGGGTGGATTAATTCGCTTAACGCCCCTGAGGAACCGGATGATGAGGTTATGCGTTCCCACGGTGCTGCCAGCCACCGCGTTATGAGAGCGGAGATGGCAGCCACGTAACCTTGAGTGTGGAGGGCGACAGCCTGCTCTCCAACTTCTCTCGGCGTAAAGAAAGCACAACGCTGATCTGGCAAATTACGGGGGTCTTCTCTGCGAGAGACACACCATTCAGTGAATAGACTCCACGTCAGGGCATAGGCGCGCTCGGGGAGGGGGCTCTAGCCCGAGTGACGGTATTAGCCACCGCAATCGGAGGTTACCTAAGTCTTCCTCGCGTCTAAAAATCTCTTCAAAGATCGGCGAGGGTGCCAGGTGGTGCCCTGTCCCTGAGAGAGTAGGTGCTCTCTCGAAGGGACTGCCAGGGGAGGGCTATCGCGAGGGAGAGCTCTGACATCCAGGTCCGGTTGAGCCAGAGGGGCGCAACCAGCAACCTGTTCCTCGTCCTCCCTGACCATGCACAGTAACTGCGCGAGCAGGCTCACTGGGGGAAACGCGTATTGCGCGTGCCCCGAGGCCAGCTGTAAGCCAGTGCATCCGTGCCGAGAGCACTCGGTCAGGGAAAGAACAACTGGCAATGAGCGATCTCGGGGGAAGCAACAGATCGATCTGGGCTTCCCCGAATCGCGCCCATATCAGCTGAACAGACTCGGGGTGGAGTCTCCATTCTCCAGGACGCAAGGCTGCCGTGAGAGCGCATCGGCTGCACGGTTGAGCTTGCCTGAATATGAATGGCGTGCAGCGATTTCAGCCGCGGATGACTGCAGAGGAGCAGACGGCGGGCGAGCTGAGACATGCGGCGAGAGCGCATACCCCCTATACGGCTGATATACGCCACCGCCGCCGTACTGTCCGTCCTGACCAGCACGTGTTGCCGCTCCAACACCGGAAAAAAACGGTGGAGAGCGGGGAACACTGCCAACAGCTCCAGGCGATATGCCAATGCAACTGGGTACCTTTCCACAGGTCCGCAGCCGCATGCCCGCAACGCACAGCCCCCCAGCCCGTGTTGGAAGCGTCTGCTGAAACGACAACAAGACTGGACGCCTGTTCTAGAGACACCCAGGCCTGTAGGAACGAGGGGTCGCTCCAAGGGCTGAGGGCGCGGCGACACAGCGCAGTAACAGAGACTCGGTGTGCGCGCGCGTGCCATGCGCGTCTGGGGACTCGATCGTGAAGCCAGTGCTGAAGTGGTCTCATATAGAATAATCCGAGCGGCATGAAGCGGCTGCGGATGCCATATGCCCCAGGAGCCTCTGAAATTGTTTCAGTGGGACCACTATTTTACTGTCGAGCTCTCTCAGACAGTACAGCATCAGCTGAGCGCGCTCTCCGGAGAGGCGCGCTGCCATGGTGACCGAGTCCAGCTCCAGCCCGAGAGAAGAGATCCTCTGCACGGGGGCGAGTTTGCTCTTTTCTCGGTTGACCTGAAACCCCCACAGGTGGAAGTGCCAGAGCACTTTGTCTCTGTGCATAATCAACTCTGTGCATAATCAAAAGAGAGGGCAATTCAGCCAGTCGTAAAGAAATTGAGTATGCAGATGCCCGCGAGCCGAAGGGGCGCTGAGGCACCCTCCGCGGGCTTGGTGAGGACCCGCGGAGACAGAGAGAGCCCGAAGGGGAGGGCTTTGTATTGCCAAGCTCGACCTTCAAACGCAAACCGCAGAAACTGTCGGTGGCGAGGAAGAGTGGAGACATGGAAATACGCGTCCATCAGGTCTAATGCTGCAGACCAACCCAGAGGACGAACGCACCGGAGGATGCGCTTCTGCGTGAGCATTCTGAACGGCAGCTTGTGCAGGCAGCGGTTCAAAACGCGCAGATCTAGGATTGGCCGTGACCCACCGCTCTTTTTGGGCACGATGAAGCGTGGGCTGTAAAACCCGCTCTCCATCTCGGCTGGAGGGAGCGGCTCGATTGCATCCTTCGCCAGGAGGACAGCAATCTCCTCTCGCAAGACAGGGGCGGACAGGGGGCTGACCCTGGTGAATACACACCCGTGACTTGGGGGGCCGTTTCGCGAACTGAATCGCATAGCCGAGTCTGATTGTGCGTATGAGCCACCGCGAAGAGCTGGCCCGCGCTAACCAGGCAGGCAGAGCTCCCGCTAATGGACTCATCGCTACAATCGCTGACGTACCAGCAGTGGGGCAGCGCGGAGTGGGTGTGCTGATCCGGGAAGCTCGCGGGTCCCACGGAAAAGCTGGAGGTGAGATATTTGCTCTCACTCCAAACCCGAGCTCCGGAGGGGAGGCTCGAGGGGTGGGAGAAAGGAGACCGTCCTCCCAGCGCTCGTGAGCCACTGGCGAAACGCACCGAATCTGCAAGCTAGAAAGCATAGCGTCCCAGACTGGCAGATTTCGAGCTGTCACATCTGGGGAAGTGAAAAGTGCCCTTTCATAATGTTTTCATGGCAGTAAAAAGTGCCGTTGGAAATGGGGCCCCGCCCTCCAGCGGGGAAAGAGCAAGTTCCCTCTTCTCCAGATGGCCTGTCCCAGGGGCGCTTCGCGGTCCGTTGCCGGACTTAGCGGCGTTCTGGGCAGGGGGGCTGCCTGCTTCCGAGGTGCCCGACGCGCTCGCTTCGCCTTAGGCGTGTGCGGGGGCGGAGCAGCTCTCGTAGGCGGGCGCCTTCGGCGAGGAGCAGGTATGAATGGCACGGCGGGCGGAGCGGGCTACGGACCGCCGATAAGACATCACCCACCAACTGCTCTCTCACCGCCTTGAATTCCTGGGTGAATTCACAGACAGTGTCGCCGAACCTGGCTGGGGATATGGGGAAGTCAAGAAAGCGGACTTTGTCGACTTAGCGCATATCAGCCAGGGGTGGCGCTCCTGGACCACTAATGTGGACATCGTCCTCCCCAACGCACACGCAGCGGACTCAGTAGTCCGAAGAGCTAAGTCGGCGGCGGTGCGAAGCTCGTAAGCCTGGGTTGGACCCACCCTCGTGCAGCTCGGCCAGCGCCTGCGCTTGGTAGCGCTGGTAGGTGGCTATCGCATGCAAGGCGGAAGCAGCCTGGCCCGCAGCTATGTAAGCTCTAGCTCCGAGGGAGGTAGATAACTTACAGGCTTTGGATGGGAGACGAGGCGGACCCCGCCAAGAAGAGGCGCCGCGCGGATTTACCGCCATCGCGCACTCAACCTGAGGAATCGCCACATACCCCCTGGCTGTTTCACCGTCAAGAGTGGTTAGGGTGGAGGGACACGCAGCACGAGCAGAAAAAAGTGCTTTACAAGACCGCGTGAGCCTACTGTGCACCTCCGGGAAGAAGGGAACGCCCCTCTAGTCGGTCCGGCCGCGGAGCTGGGGGATAAACCATCTCCAACCCACGGCCGAAGCAGCCCGGGAAAGCACGGCTAACATGTCCGTTTCAGGATCCGTAGTGACAGCGCTCACCAGCCCGAAGGGGGCGAGCGGGTCTGGATCATCATCGGACAATGAAAGCCCACCCTCCGATGCCGCGGTGGACATCTGGTCTCCGGTGTCATCGGGCGTAAGGGCTACCATCTGTTAGACGGATCGCTTCCTCCGCCCGAAGCTTGGATGGAGCGCTTAGAGGAGCGGGAGGTCCGCGGGCCCGTGGGCGACGGATTATCTCTCGCTGAAACCCTCAGATCTGCCCGAGTGCCCGCTGCAGAGCAGGGGACAACTGGGGTGGTTCGCCTTTTTGCAAAGGCTAACCGCGATCTTGCGCAACAGTCATGGCATCGCGATGACGACATGAACTGCCCGCGAGCAGCGCATTAACATGCTGGACCCCCAGACATGTAACACAGTGCCCGCGCCCATCATCCGAGGACAGGAAACCACCGCATCCAGAAACGCACAGTCGGAGCGCCGTCCTGATAAGGACGTGCTGCACGACTGTGTTGCTCTTTCTGTGAAGTTTGCAACTTTATACGCACCGCTCTGGAGGACCGGACCCAAAGAACGCCAGGCAAGGGAGAAACCCAGCTCGACCGTCTGCCACTGCGTGTACACACTCTGGACCGGGAGAATGCTCTCGTTCGCTCAGAATCGCTGGTCACAGCAGGAGGAACCCTCATCGACTCGATCAGAAAGTCTCTGAAGCGAAAAGGATAGCGTCTGCTGCGCCAGGTGAGCTTATATACTCAGTTGATTGCTTATGCCGCTCACCTGCGCAGGCTTGCGCTGCCAATTCATTCTTAATTGGCCCGTTCAATACTCTTTCAGACGAGTAGCTTCTGAACCGAACCTCCCAATGCGTGGATTTTACAATCAAATCCACTTATAGTGCTGAAGTTCCCCCCGAAGGGGAACCTGAATTGTCTGCTTTGGAAGTCTGTCCAATAAACAAAAATTAAAAGACAAAGTGGTGTCACAGGACAGTGAGTGGGGTAAATCTGTGATGAAAAGCAGAAATGTTGGCCGCATAATTGGTTCTGCCCGTATTGCAGTATGTAAAAAAACAAATTTCATAAGTGTTATTTGAAGTGTAACTGTACACATGTTTGTCACATATCATAGTACCAGTGTGATGTGGCCTTTATACGTTTATTTAAGTAAGACTCTATTTTTATCTTTAAATTGTGTTAAAGAGAAACAATAAGTTGTGTTCTCTGTCACATAATGTGTCAGTCATGTTGGCAATGTTAGAAACTGAAAGAGTACCTGTGGCCTTATCTGAAATTGAGCTTTAATATATAAGGTATAAAATACTAGCTTTGTTAATGCTTTTTCTCAAATCATCTTTACAAAACAGACTAAGGCTCATTTTCTTACATTGTACTCCATTAAATTACCTTTAAAAATTGCTTAATACAGTACTTATGGATCTAATATTTCAGTGAGATTAACTAATGTGTAGTAACTGCTTTTGTTCATTTCAGGTGCGGAAACTTGAGGCAGTGGGTTACAAGCCCATTTTATTCATAGGCAAACAAGAAAAAAAAAAATCAAATAAGTGGGTTGCAGACATCATAACCCATCTGCAACCCAATCCTATCACAAAACTTTTTTGGAGAAGATGCAAAGGGCCTATGAATTTATCCTAACTAAGGGTAAGAGCAAGATTTTTGTTCCAAAATAATATATATATATATATATATATATATATATATATATATATATATATATATATATATATATATATATATATATATTATATTATTATATATTATATATATATATATACACAGATATATATATATATATATATTTTTTTTTTAAATAAATTTACAATGACATCCCCAAATCTGAGCAGCACAACAGCCCAGTCAGGAGCAGAGCAACTGTTCCATTGTGGAGCATTCGAAGAGCCACACTGTGGAGCAGCTGGAGTGCCTCACAGTGGAGCAGCCGGAGAGCCACACGGTGGAGCAGCCGGAGAGCCACAACGCTCCGTGGCCGGAGAGCTTAACCATGGAGCAGTCAGACACAAAGGAGTCCGAGACTTTATTTACACTCAACCTGGTTCCTCTCTCTTCCCCACACTCTCCAACTTCTCTCTCTCCTTCCTCCTCTACTGTTGTTCTTCCTTCATACTCTTCTCCTCCTCCACCTCCACTGCCATGCTTTTGCCAAGTCTTTGCAACACAGATAAAAGAAAAGGACAACACCAGCCCCTTCTGCCACCTCTGTCTCTTCTCTATCTCCTATGACCACTGATCTTTCCCTTCCACCTTCTTGTCCTCTACCTGCTGCTTCTTCCATCTCCCAGTCTTTGAGTCAGGAGGGGCCATATGTGAAGAAGAGAAGAAAAGGTAAGTTTTGTTTTTCAGTGGTAAACCTTAATCCACACTATTAATGAATTTGATCTCAGACGAATTTGACTTCAGGCAAATTGGATTTATCTGGATTATCAGGTCATTGCCAATAAACATTAGGTTGTTCTTAACTTGTTTAACTGTTTAAGTGGCCAGTGTTCAGGGGCAGTGTTAATGTCAATCGCTATTTTAAAGTAGTCATCAGATGCAAACCAAACTTTATGTTGTTTGAACATCAGTGCATGTTGGCAGTTTGTGAACACAACCACCCTTCAAAAGAAAATCCACTCAGTGGTATTTGTTCAATCTTTAAAAGTATTATCTGACTCTGTTCATGGGAATTCTTCCTGATACAGCTTCAACCACAGCAAAAGTTAGTATTATTTTTTTTATGCATCTTTGCAAACGTCCTTTCCTAATAATGTGCTCATCGGCAAGTTTTATCTCTAAATGTGGCCAAACACAGCTAAAGTAAACATTGGTACTCATTATACCAGGCAGAGTAGTGCAGGGCAAGCACAGCTCATTTGCATTTTAAGGGACCTTGCAGTAAAATGAGTTGATATTTTGCCGAGCTGATATTGACTGGGTATCAGGATGTTTTTTTTTAAACTTCTATTGAGAATTTTTAACCAAAATATGTTATAAACTTTAAATTAAAACCCTAATAAAGAAACATATGAACGTGTGGAAAATGGGCATGCGATGACTCCTTTAGGCTAAGAGGGCTTTTGGAAACCTAGCACAGTATAGTTTGCTTGACAATAAGCAGGGACAAAGTGGGACCACAGTTCACATCACAAGTAAAATTATATCTATTAACTGGAGATTCAACTACAAAGCTTGATATTTGTTGCTTAATAAGGTTTCCTTGTCTTTTATTCATTTAGGTTGCAGAAAATGTAGTAGGCAGAAGTTCTTCCTATTTGATAAAATAACGGGAAAGTATGAATGAGGCAAAATGTCTTTAATTAGGCTTCTTGCTTGTCTCAGTGACTTATTCTGGTGATTGCTTAAACAGCAAAAATAATTATTACTTTGTGTGTGTGTGTGTGTATGTGTGTGTCACGATCACACAGAAAAGACGTGGAATCCCAAATGCAAGAAAACTGTTTTTAATGTGAGGGCCTGACAGAAACAGAAGACAGTGGGAAAAAAAAAACCAAACTGACAAGGTGAGACAGGAACGCTGAACATTTATAGGTGCAGTGATACGCTGCACCTGTGGGGCGCTGATTATCAGCTGAGCGTTTCGATCATGTGACCGCTTACCTGATGACATGAAAACAAACAACAACTGACAGACACGCAACTCCCACACAAACACAGAGACAAAACGCACACACGCTAGTAACACATAATGCTAAATAAAATAAACAGTCACACCAACGCAGACACATCATAAAGGAGCAGATAGATCCACAACTGTGACAGTGTGTGTAGGGAAAAGCAGAATTGAAAGTTCACTGGTTGCCTTGCACTGTGTGGTAAGTCATGTTTTATTAACTATTTAATGTCATTGCAACGTTAAGTAGTTTATTCCATGACCAATATAATGTAGACAAAGTTCAAATGGTCTCTTGCAAGCAGCATGGAAGTTCATTTTATTAATGTCTGTGGCACGAGAAAGCTCTCTGGTCATGTAATTGATCCTGACAGGAAATCATTCTCTGAATTAGTCTGTAGAAAACTGATACAAGGTTTTGCTAGTACATGGGCGATGGTCAGTTATCTGGACTAAAAACTAAAGTGTGACTAAATTCCAAGTTCTTAAAAGAATATTCCATTATTTTGGATACAGATAGAAAAAAGATAAGAGGTGGTAAGAGTACAAAAAAATTGTACTCAATTAAGTACTGTTACATTGCTGAAATTGTACTCAATTATAAGTAAAAGTACTGGTGTTAAAAAGTACACAAGTAAAAGTACAAATTACTCTTTATGAAAACTACTCAAATTACAAATGACTTTTTAGCTGGCGGGATTGGTGGAATTATCCATAAATGTGGAGTCAGACAAGATCGAGGCTGTAAAACACATTTTACATAACACATTTAAAGATACTATAAACACTTTTAAAACCGTGTAAATAGAATTAATTATAGATTATAATTATAGAGCACCTAGAGAGGAAACCCACGCCAACATGGGGAGAACATGCAAACTCCACACAGAAACACTGACTTAGCCGGGGCTTGAACCAACAAACTTCTTGCTTTGAGGCGATAGCGATACCCACTGCGCACCATGATTATTTTACAAAAACAATGTTTTGCTATTTTGAGTATAAAGATAACAGAAATATGAACAAATAAATATTGACTTTTTATCATTTCAAATGATGCCTCTTGTCTGTACGATCAATAGATCATTTAATTAGAAAAAACACTTGCAAATTAAGGAGAAACTTTGATAATTACCTAATTCACAAACTGAACCGTCAGAAACCACAGAACAACACTGCCTAGTGCCTAAACATATTATTAATAAATTAAATATCACACAAATTAAGTTATGTCTTCTTACCATGATGTGTTTTTTTTTCAGATTATAGAATGAAGTCTTGTAGCAGGGTTTCTGCAGATATCATAATGTCAAATTTAAGACTTCTTAAGACCTCTTTAAGACCATAAAGTATTAAATTTAAGACCTATATCGCAATATCAAAAGCACGCAAGAGAAAATGCAAAAACACAACATTTTTGGTAAAATAAAATTATTTACATTGAACAGTACTGAAGACAGGTTAGATGCACCATTGAAGTGCAGGAACAAAAAAAAAAAACAAAGAAACAAACTTTTTGAGGCTGATTTATACTTTCGCCTGGCTCCACATTGCACCCCTCCGCTGACTGTGCGCGCACCTCACGAAATGGACGAGGCTTTAATACTTGACGCGTTCGTCATTGTGATATTCTTTAAAACATCAGGGGCCAGTCAAAAGAAACCCACCGTAAAGTCAGATGGATGAACAGAGAAGTAGAAGGTTTCCGGAACTATATCATTAATATTGTTCAAGATTTTTAAAATTATAATTTTTTATTACTTTTATAATTTATTATGATTACAAAGTTGGGTGACGGGGTGGCGCAGTAGGAAGCGCTCTCAACTCGAGGCAAAAAGGTCACTGGTTCGAGCCTCGGCTGGGTCAGTTGGAATTTCTTTATGGAGTTTGCATGTTCATGCTCACATGCATTTTAGGTGAATTAGGTAAGCTAAAATCTGTTGTTGTAAATGAGAACAGGTTGCAGCTGGAAGGGCATCCGCTGTGTAAAACATATGCTGGATGAATTGGCGGTTCATTCCGCTGTGGTGACCCCAAATTAATAAAGGAGCTAAGCCAAAAAGAAAATTAATGAATGATTATAAAGTTTTATAACTATTCAAGATTTTTTTAATTAAAGTTTGATGCATCACTCACTTTTGTTTATATCTCAGACATTTCTACCTATTAAAGTTAAATATCAGTGACAACAGAACATGGGTTACTCTACAATTATATTTTTTATTCTGGCAAGAATAATAGCAAAAGAAACTTTTAATTATTTTGCCCACTCAACAATTGACACATTATTGTCTGGCTAGTTTCTGTCCTCTACTTATGAGTTGAAAAGGCAATAATGGTCCAACAATCCTGTCCATCATCACCAATAAAGCCTAGAAATTGGGCATCAGTATACTGTAAGCCGATAGGTTCATATATTCTTTTCTAGTTATCAAAGACTTAATTTGTTACTTAATTTTTGTTACATTGTTTTAACTTCAAAAATATACATCAGTGTAAAACCTACAAATGGTGGAAAAACATATTCTGTAATATTAAAACCACCTGGGTCTCCACTTTTGCCATGGCCTCTTTTTTGTTGTAACAAACTTATACCCCAGGTTTTTCCAAACTTTTTAACAAAACACTTCCTTTCCACGGCTGTTACTATTTCTATCCAAGAATTATTGGCCAGGTTATCTCAATGGTGATCACGCATGGTCGGATCGTTAAGATGTCTGTACAGTCGTACTGTTTCAGACAAAATCCCTTCAAAGTGACTCATATTCAACTCAAATCAAACGCGGCGCCGCATAAACTCTTCACCCAAAAACATGTCGCGCGCTTCCAACGTGAACCTCCGCAAACACGGCAATGACGTCACATATACCGCGCGCACTGAGCTATTCCATGCTGGTCTTATTTGTAGTTTTAATACCGCAAATTACATTGGGACTAGTGAAATAAAGAACTACACCACCACGAAACCAAGCAACAACAAAAAATTGTTTAAATGAGCATTAGGAGTAGCGTTACATGTACATCGGAAAATAAGACCTGTGCAAACATATTTAAGACCTAGAACAGCGAATTTAAGGCTTTTTAAGGCCTAAAATTTAGATGTTTATATTTTAGACCTGTTAAGACCCCACGGAAACCCTGTGTAAGCCAGATGGCACAGCAGAGTGCAGGTTTCATCCACTTATTTCTGCGCTTTTTGGATATGCACATAAAAACGGTTGATGGAAACTCTATAATGCGCATATTATTGGAAAATGTGTGTGAATGGACAAAACAGCAGGCTAAGCACATTGTAAAACATCTAAAGTGTTGTTTTGGTCATTTTAAACCGCCTCAACCATTTCAGTATTGTTATTATATTAATATTTTAATGACCCCCAAAATTGTCAAGAGTGTTTGCACTCCGTGTCTCGCGACTTCAAACACCAGCGCGCGTTCACAGCGTGTCAGGATTGCCTTCTGAGGCGCAAGTCATTTATTAAATAAAGATAATATAATCCCGTAGCTGCTCCCACTGATGCATATTCTGTTTTTACTTTTGATGTTTGTCTCCAGTTAATCAGAAGGTGGTGATTTTGTTCTCTTTGACTTGTTGGATGGAAACGCTGCTTTATTTGCATAGTCTTTTATGCGATATTCTAGTTTTGGGCATACATTTAATTAGCATTTTAGATGATAACATAGCTATTCACACTGCATCAGCACAGCTGTCCCCTTTCTTCCCTATGTACCTGTAGGTGAACAGCTCCTCCGGGTGTGGCCATGGGCATTCATCCTCTGCTTTTTCTTCCTCATTTCTTCTGTCTTAAATCTCCATATGTCAATTGATAACTTTGTGACTGTATGATGACTGTAAGGATCCAAAATATCAGACCATAAGAACTGTTATGGAATTTCATGAGACAAGATGCAAAGTTCCAATGGATTTTCTAATCTGAGAAGTGATGAAGAAACCAACTGTTCCACTGTTCTATTCAAATCACTGTTGACAATGCAATCACAGGCTGGAGAAACAGAGCTACTCAACAGCAGGGGGTAATGCGAAGAAGTCACCCTTCTCCTTCCACTTAAAACCCCCTTCTTGACCCTTATGTTACCTTCTGATTAGAGCACATTTCACATAAAATGTTCAAGGTTTTAATATGGTGTATCTTGCATCACTATATTCATGTTTGGTATCATTTTAAATGTCTCTGTGTGATTGGTAAAGTGGTCTTAATTTTACAGTAATATTTTACTGGTATATGTTTATTTGGTTTTTGACTTCTATAAGATCTTGATAAGATGCTCTCCCTCCTAAGAGATGATTAAGTTCTTAAATTGACCAGGCCAGAGTTTCTGTGACACTTCTATTGTCTTGAATTTATGGCTGTTTGTTTTGACTTGAGTATATAAGCTAAGATGTGCTTTAGGACGGGGGGGAGATCTTGTAAAAAGACACCCCATTGCAGCATCTCTGAGACTTATGCTGCAATGTATTTCTGTGGTCAGGTATGCATCTCTTAACTCTTTGATTTATCTTTGATTAATGGATGTTGTATTGTTACAGTCTCATCTCTGAATTGGCTTCCTGATGATTTATTATGTAATTGGCAGAATACAATTTTACCTGACAAATAAAATGTTAAGTTTTGATTAATTCTGGAGTTTTGCGAATTCATTGTATCCAGTAGATTATGTGGAGTCTCGTTACCCTTATCATACGGCATAATCGAAATTGATTTAATTGGCGCATTTGATTATTCGTAGCCATTGCGTGCCGATAACATGTAGACCTGTTAATCATTCGACCACTGGGAATAGCAAGTTGCACGGGCTTGGCTAAAATCTGTTTATTTAGGAAATTAGGTGAGCGTTAAGGCAACCAGCCTATCTAAATATTAGTTAATCCTGCATCCTCTGACTATTTTCAGAGTGCCGACATATTGTCCGTGAGAAGAAACGCAAACCCGGGGCGTGGAACTCTGAGCGACGTAGGTCCCTAATGAACGTACAATTAGAATATCGGACCTCAGAAAATATCAAAACTCTAAATTAAATCATAAATGATGAATGTGATCCGTTCTTACAATTAGAAATATAATCTAAATTTTAGGATCATTTAAATTGGAGTCAGATGAATTCGGAGCTAATAAATTAATATAAATAAATTCTAATAAATAATAAAATTCTTTTCATAAGCACTAGAAAAGGCTTACATGCATTAAACCTTCGACCATGCTGTTAGTTTCGTCATTGAGCTAATAGATGGACGGTCACGTAAATCTGCAGTAGCCTGAACTTGTTTTTCGGTTCAAATAATATACCAGGCTTTTCATTGGTCCATTAAGATGAACTTTTTTTATTGGCTACCGAAATGCTGGTCAGTGCGTGCTTGAAATATTAATTTATTTACAGTACTCTGTAACGAATTGTGATTTTAAAAGTAACGAAGTAGATTACTCAGCTTAATTTGTACTCATGTACAAGTAAAAGTAAAGGCTTAAAATTTTACCCATGGAAGTACAATTACCTAAAAATGTACTTAATTACAGTAACATGAGTAGTTGTAATTCGTTACTCCCACCACTGCTGTTTACTGCTGAGTGTGACATGGCAGGGAAAGAAACAGCACCTCTATGTCAGAGACCATGGTGCTCGACTGGAAAAAGGTGGCCATCTCCAATTTGAAGGAAAGTCCTTAACTCAAATGTAGCTCAAGTATCTGCGTTTTTTTCATGAGGAATGGAATGTGAGATTAAAAGATGGATCAGTGCAGTAATGCAGTTGATGTGATTGTCTGTTGTGGTGAACGAGCTGAGGTGAAAGGCAATTTTTTCAATTTACCGCTCAATCAAGGTTCCTACTCTCACCTATGGTCATGACTGAAAGGACAGGATCTTAAATACAACCGGACACATTTCAGAAAGTGTTATGACCTGCTTGTTTGAGTCGCAACATAAAAGGGAGATGAGCCAACAAAATAGCCTGAATGCAAATTATTTATTATAAAATGTAACTCATAAAACCATCAATCAAAGCAACCAAAAAATGTCTAGGGATAATAATGAAGATAAAGAACTTAGGATATAATCACAACAACACTTTAGCTACATGATACAAGCAATGCAAAACAAAACCATAAGGTTAAAGATTTAATGAGATGGCAGGTCTTGACAGGAGGACTCCTGAGTAGCCACAGCGTCCTGGATTAGCTAGCAGCCTAGCACAACAACTTTTATATACCCATAGATGAGTAATGCAGGCATCCAATCAGGATTTACCACATACTCCAATTTGGAGTCTTGGGATCATCAAAGTGTATTAATATTGTAAAACTTAATACCTGTCGCTCTGTCTAAATCATCAAATATTCATAATACAATACATCTTTATTTATTTGTGTCTTTCCAGTGATGCTACTCATTCAGGTAGTCAGACAGAGAACATCATCCAAAACAACACTAGCTACATGAATACACTGGAGAGTGGAGTACAGATGTATCCGCACCTGTACAATCACTTGCAAAGAGAGATTTTAAGCTGCTGAGATGCTGTTTGTCAGATGTTTATGAAACTGTTCTTCTCTCAGCCGCCATCATTGTGTTTACGGTAAACGCGAGGAGCGCAACACATTTACAACCCCACCTACTGCAATGTAGGAGTGTTGGAAAACAGTATATCGTCACTCAGCCTTTTCAAACATTATGCACAGAGAAAATGTTTTGCTGCATTCATGTCATGTGTGCAACTTTTGTCCAATTCTGTAGACACTGATCAGATCTGTATGGTTTCTCTCCAGTGTGAATCCTCTTTTGTGTTTTCAGATGTGTTACTGATTAAACCTCTTGTCACAGTGTGAACACTTGTACGGTCTCTCCAGTGTGAAACGTCGGGTGCAGTTTAAATTTTGAAATAAAAGTCTTCTCACACTCAAGCACATATACTCTTTCACACCAGTGTGGATCTTCATGTGTTCATTAAGGTTTGCTAATCGGTTGAAACTTCCCACACGGAGTGCATTTAATGGTTTATCTCCAGTGTGGGTCTTTATTAAGGTCTGAGGAGTTGCTGAAACTCATCCCACACCGCAGCTGCGGTCACACTAGAGTTTGAGCATGCAAAATTCTGTTGTTTGGCACTGTGAAAAGCGGCGGGATTAAACAAGATTATTAGACAAAAAAGCGAGCTATTGGTCCATATTTTACATTTCTGTCCATAAAGGTCATGTTTTGACCTTTGATTGGTCTCACACAGTCAAGTGATGCGATTTTGCAGGTCAGAGTTCACCAAGCTTGAACTTTGCAATGCAGTGAACTGCGAAACTTGACACACAAACTTGGTTTCCGGTCTGACACATTCCCGTGCGTATGAATGGAAATCCATGGGGAAAAAAGTCCATTGTGACCGCTGCTTAAGTGCAAGTTTCTCTCCAGTGTGGCTCATAATGTGTAGATTAAGGGATGATGAGCAGATGAAACTCTTCCCACACTGAGTGCATGTGAATGGTTTCTCTCTAGTGTGGATCCTCATGTGTCGATTAAGGTTTGATGATTGGTTGAAATTCTTCCCACACTGAGTGCATGTAAATGGTTTCTCTCCAGTGTGGATCCGCATGTGTTCATAAAGGTGTGATGAGTTGTTAAAGGTTTTTCCACACTGGGTGCAAGTAAAGGGTTTCTCTCTAGTGTGGATCGTCTTGTGATTATTAAGGGATGATGATCGGTGGAAACTCTTCCCACACTGAGTGCATGTGAATGGGTTCTCTCTAGTGTGGATCCTCATGTGTTGATTAAGGTATGATGATTGGCTAAAACTCTTCCCACAATGCGTGCATCTGAATGGGTTCTCTTTAGTGTGAATCATCATGTGAATCTTAAGATCGAAATTTCTTCCAAAACTCTTCCCACACTGAGTGCATGTGAATGGTTTCTCTCCGGTATGAATCATCATGTGTTCATTAAGGGATGATGATCGGTTAAAACTCTTTCCACACTGAGTGCACGTGAATGGTTTCTCTCCAGTGTGGATCCTCATGTGTTGATTTAAGTTTGATGATTGGCTAAAACTCTTCCCACACCGAGTGCATGTGTATGGTTTTTCTCCAGTGTGGATCCTCCTGTGAATCTTAAGTTCCCTTTTTCTTCCAAAACTCTTCCCACACTGATTGCATGTGAATGGTTTCTCTCCAGTGTGGATCCTCATGTGAATCTTAAGATAGTCTTTACTTCCATAACTCTTTCCACACTGAGTGCAGGTGAAACTATTTTTGTCTCCCCTTTTCAAAATACCATCAGTCTGTAAATGAGTTTTTTCCTCAATTTTGACATGATGTTCCTCCTCTTTTCTCCCCTCATTCTCTTCAATTAGGTCTGAAATAGATAAAACATTAGTTTTCATTAAGTCTTAAAAACTCTCATCAAAAGCTGAAAAGTGAAAAGACACTGGAAACATTGGCTACACACACTGCAACTTTGATGCATGGTAAATGTAAAATAAATCAGATCATTTTTTGTTTGGTCCATTAACATGTACACATTTAAGCAGATTCAATTCAATTCATCTTTATTTATCTAGTGCTTTTACAATGTAAATTTTGTCAAAGCCACTTAACATAGAAGTTATAGTAAATTAAAACCGTGTCAGTCCAGTTTTTAGACTTTCTTACATAATTGATCATAAAAGTAATTTTGGTCATATTAATAAGACAGATTTGAAAGCTGTAAATGGAATTTTTATTTGTATATATTTAAAATTACAACAAAATGTTTTTCTAAAATGTGTAAAGCAGACAGGGAACAGGGCCGGAGTGGGACTCCTTTTTAGCTCTGGAATTTCAAGCCTTAGTCCGGCCCACCTCAGTCGACGACTGACTATATTAATAATAATATGCTGATGATCTTCTTTTTCTGTCGAATCCAGATACATGTATTCCAAAAGTTTTTACAATAATTTCAGAATTTGGAAATGTTTCTGGATACAATGTCAATCTAGCAAAGAGTTTCCTTTTCCCTATCAATGATAGAGCACAGCAAATGTCCTTCCAATCCTTTCCATTTTCATTTTATCAAAGTCCTGATAAATTTGTATAGTGACGCGCAAATATAAGGATTCGTTCAATAATAATTTTAAAACGACATTAGTGCTCAAGGACGTTTTTAGTGCTCAAGGACACCTTACAAACAGTAGGAGAACAAAAAAAGCAACAACCTTAAGAAGGTAGAGAAAATGGGAGACTAATAATACATAAAATAATGACAAAAGACCTGAGAACAAGTAACAAAAGAAACTCGTTCCTGTCTTTCAATAAGTGCTTATGTGCATTTAAGAGAACTAGGCAGCACACTCAGGGCTGCAAGATGGATTTAATTTAGTATTCTTATTATTAAAATATATCTGAATGAAGATCAAATGACTGAGTTGGTATTTGAGAATGAAAATAAACCTGTGTGTTCCTGCAGATCTTCCTGTTTGACTGTGAATGTTTCTTCAATCTTCACATCTTCACTCTCCTCTTTAATAAACGCCATCTTTATAACAGTGTGGAGATCAGTCGTTTCAGCAGGAGTTTTTCTCTGCCTCTGGACACTTTATTCTGTTTAAAAAAAACAAAACAATGAACAGAAGCAAAATAACTTCTCTTCAACAGTTTCTTTATATGAGAGTGATTGACAAAAATAAATCAGGTAAGTCTGAGCAAGAAACAATAGCCACAAACAAATGACCTAATAAAAAACTAGTTCTCCATTTATTTTATTTAAATATATATATATATATATATATATATATATATATATATATATATATATATATATATATATAGAATATTGTATACTTATATTAGAATGACATTATGCTAGTAAATAAATAAAACCTTCATTAAAACACATTTCTGTTGTTCAAACAATAGCCCTCGATTACTGTGATTAAAATAGTAATTCGTTGTATAAAGAATTAAAATAAAAGTCAACAGTAGGTATGTCATATTGGAAGAAAAACCTGAAACTTTAATCAATCGGTTTATATGTGTAAAGTTGTGAAACAAACCTTCCTCCAGTTGAACTGCAGCGCGGAAGCGGCGCCGCCTAATGACGTCACACACCACGCCAAAATAAAAGTCTTTTTTGTTCAGTTTTTTTTTTTTTTTTGGCCACTTACTGTTGCAATCGATATCGCAAGGCATATTTAACATTAAAATATATAAAATAAATTTAATTTGTTACAACTGCAACAAAAGATCTACATCAAAGAAAAACAAAACATTATGACAATAAATGTTTTAAAAATAAAGTACAGAGAGCTTCAGTTATTTTACTTTGATTTCTGAAGTATTTGAAGCTTTGAGCCACTTTCTCTACCTCAGAAAGAAAACATCTAAAAGAGGGTCTGTACTTTTTCCACTTATAGCAATGAATATGATATTTACCCATTAGTAAAATAAAGTTCACAACATCAGAGAAAGAACAATGTAAATCAGCTTTGTCAAATAAAATATCTTCTAGAACAATATGGGGGACTGAAATCATCTTTATTGAAAGCCAAGTATGGATGTCAAACCAGAATTTAAAAGTAAATTCACAAGAAAAAAATAAGTGATCGAGTGTTTCTGGAGCAGAAGCTACACTTGTCAACATCAAAGTTAAATCTTTTTTGAATAAACTCCTTCACATGGTATATCCTGAATAAAATTATGTAATGAGTTGCCTTAACCTTAGGTGCTACAGGATATTTAAGAGAAAAGGTAAAAGCTTTGTCCTCTACTAAGGGTTTAACAACTCCTAGATGATGACAGTTAAAATCACCAATGATAAGCGTTTAAATTGTTTGTAAATAAGCTTGATGTTACATTTAGAACTGACAGATCTGCTTGGAATACATGGAAACATGCTGGAAATGTTTAACCTATTATACAGTTAATTCAAGAGTGCCAGGTTTAATGACACTTTACATATATAAATAAATATCACTGAACTTTCTAAATGAAACCTAACACTCATTCTTTGTTCAGTAATGATATTGTGCTCTTCTAATACTTAACAGTGGCAAAACCTGGAATAACACATGGGAGCCCTCCAGGAATTCCTGACACTTTACGCCCAAGTCTCCTCATGCTAACCGGATTGCAATATGACAGTCTAGTCAGCATAAACACCTGGACTCACCAAGCACACTTTGGTTCTCAGTGTTTTGTAAAAATTGTTTTTGCTATTCTTCCGTAAATACTTAAATATGTTTTGAACTTATTCTACTTTTGATGTTTAAGTTCAGAAAGTTGTTATTATAAACATAATTTGCATTTGTCATGAACTTGACTTCTTGTTGTTGTGAAAGCTGTTTATTATAATGGCATTTCCAAAGGCATCATTTGAAAAGATTTATTGCAGTGCAGTTTTACTTGAGCTTGACATACCAGATGCATGACATGAATAAATATCACAAAATAATTATAATAATAATAATAAAAATACAAAATATACATTTCCTTCAATTATAATTGTTTTTAATCATTTATATATGTATGGTAATATATTATTGCATTAAAAACTGTTATAAAATATATATATGTTTGGTTTTTGCATTTTTGCGTGATTTTTATTATTTATTTTATTTGTGGCATTATAAATAAATTAAAAATGTTTCATTAAAAATGTATTGTGTTTATTTGCATACTCATTTACAATGAACTACTATTTTTACTATTTAATGGGCACTATATTTGTCATTTAAGTTTGACATATATTTATATTTGTATACCTACAGGACGCAGTGTGTTTAGTTACAGAAAATGCTGGAAATGTTTTCAAACATGATGCTTTTTTTATTATTTTATTATTCGTTTCAAATTTAGTATACTGCCTATGATCTGGTTTTACTATGATCATTTTGCACATCAGGTTACCCCCACAAAGGAACCTCACGGTAAATATACATTTGTATTTTTAATAAGACAATAAATAACATGTAATATTAATACACATTTTGATATTTAAGTTATATTATAAGGTTATTATAATCTACCTTCAGCCGGAAGATTACCAAATAGAGACAAAGTGTGACGTAGATTGCGACGTTGTGATTGGACTATAACTTCAAAGCCAAATTAAAAGATCCTTCGTGTTGCCAACTATGTTTTGCTAACTTTGTCACTTTACTAACAGTGTCCTTTATCAATGAGTTATCGCTGTGTTTCAAATAGTTACCGATTAACCAAGATCGTAACCCTAAACTTAACCCTAACTACACCTTTCAATGAACTACAATTTGTAGCGCCATGTCTTTCGCGTCCCATCTATACAGCGACAAAGGATTGTGGGTAATGTAGTTTAAAGTCTTTTTGTTATCAAATGGAACAAATACTATTTTTAGTGAACTAAAGACTATCTGAATAAGGTCATTGTGCATATATTTATGACATATATGAAAGCCAGGCATAAATATGTTATTTTACAATGAGTATTTTTTTTTAAACAGCTTTTATTGACTTGATTAGTATATATCAGACTATTATATCCAACATTATTTATTGAACATAGCATAAGTAATAGTCTTGCTGATCTCACTCATTTCTCGTTTGAAATGTGAATACTTTTTCCTTTTCTACGGGGCTCTATTTATCCCTCCTTTTATCCAATTTGTTTTTATTAATTCATTAATTAATTTATTTTTGTTTGCTGTTTAACAACTTATTTTTTCTAATTCTCAATAATTTTTATCATATGTAAATATGCTTAATTTTCTATTTGTTAAATGTCCTTATAATAATTTTTTTTTTGGCTTCAGATTGTGCTTCACTCTTTATTTGATGAAGGAAAATAAGATAAAAAAATAATAAGATTTATTAAGTCATAAGCTAAATTCTATATATATTAATTAAGGGGACATAGGGATGAACTTTGGGGGACTGTAGTCTCGTACCTACCAGACATCTCTGAGTGTACTGGCAAATGGAAAGGTGTGTGAAAAAACACAAAGAGCAAAATGGCTGTGGACACTTGTGACATGAACTTTATGCCCAGGATTTACTGAGGACTGAAAAAGCTACATGTGTTCAGAGACATTCAAAAGAGACACTAACAAGAGACTGATGAACTGATCAAAGAGAAAATGCTCCACCAGAACTTTACATCAGCTGAGTCAAAGAAAGAAGCCAGCCCAGAGAGAGAGGGGGAAAAACTGTGCCCTGATATGAAGGAATGTCAGGACACCACAGAAGCACCAATCTGTGAGCTGGTTGTCTCAGGTTGCGAGGGGGGATAGTCTGACAGTCCACCTCAAAGTAGCTCCTATTAAGTTCAAGCATTACAGAAGGAAAGTTAAGAACAAAAGTGTAGCTACCCATTCTTGTATCGAATCAGACTCCTGTCAATTTGAGAGAAATTATTATCATGCAAATTTTAAGTAAGAAAAAGTGTTATAAGGTAATTTCAAAGTGAAACTTTAAATATTGAATAATATATTATGATGAATGTTAAAAAATTTAGGTTTAAGTTTTAATACGTTTAATCATAAAAGTCCTTAAACATTGAAGGATAAATTACAATGCAGCAGATTAACTAAAGAAAAAGAAAAAGCTTTTAATAAGGCAATAAATAAATAGGAGAATAAAAAAGAATGGAATTAAGTATTTAAGTTAAAACTAAGTAAAAGAAATATCTTAGCATAATCTTATTGTGAATGGCCTAAATCAAGATTGGATATTGAAAACTGGAAAGAGATTCAAATCTAGAAAAATTATTTATAGTTAAAGAGAAGATTGAAATAACAAGTTGAAATAAAATTCACAGGACATGATAAGGTCAGAAAGTAACAGTTCTGAATTGCTATAAGAAAAATTGAAAGAGAAAAGTGTTTAAGAAAACAATATAAGGAATTAATAAGGAATAATAGTTAAAACAGAGCAAACTGAAATTTACAATACATATAGTAAGTTTTAGTCAGATGATAAAATTGTATGAACAACTAATTTGAGGGGAATGCCTCAGGAAATAATTTTGAGCCAAAAGAAAATAACTCAAAGACAAAAAGAAATTAATATATAGCTCAGAAAATCGATTAGTAAAAGAAAGAAGTGTCAAGTTCCAACTAAATGATTGTTATTACAGGACTGAGATGCAGATAAAATCAGCCAGCATAGTCAGGGTTAAAATTAAATCAGATGTAGATCTGCCCAGAAAGAAAAACACTAGATGCTGAAATAGGTATAAAACTATCAAAAAGTGTAAAAATAGGAGCATTAATAGAAACATTTACTGTAATATACAATCTGTCCTAGACATTTCTATTTAAATTTAAAGGAGTAATAAATTATAAGTAACTAATAATATTTAATTGAAGTTAATTTGATAATTAAAATAAATGGTTAATCAAGACAGATAAAAGAGGCTTAATGTTGATAATATGATTTAAGAGCAATCAATAGGAGAACATTTTCCAGCTGAAGTTCATATTGTATGTGGAGATATGTTCTTTTGGATGGTAAATATATTAAGTGCTTAGTTTCTATTGAGTTTAATTTAGGTAACTACCAGAGGAGGGTAGAAACTTGTTTGTACTTGTGTAGGCTGATGACTAGCAAATACTGTATACACCAGAATTGGTATTGCTATTGGGTCGACCCTTGAAAGAAACCACATGAAACTTTGCATAAAACCTTGCATATAATCTTACCTATAACCTTGCACATAACCTCTTGGAATGTTTTGCAAAGATGTCTAATGCAGTAGGGACTTTTATGAAGAAACAATTAATTGCCATGTGCAAAGCGATATCTGTGCAGAAAGGAGCCATGTGAGAGAGCAGAGATACAAGGTCCAATTAGTCCAGCTGATTGAGTCTATCTGTGGATGTTCTGGAAAAAGGAGAGAGCTCAGGAGGAAAGGACCATATCTGGATGAGGGCAAATACAACAGCTGCCAAAGTGGATGCCATTAATGGGGTACCAATGCCTCAAAGGAGCGAAAGGAAACAACTCCAGCAAGGGAAAGCTGACCGGAAACAGAGGAGCCTGAATATTCCAAAGCTCTAAACTACTAAGTGCAATGTGTGGAAGGAGAAGTTAATCAGAACAAAGTAAAGAGTGATTCTGATAATATGCCTGAATACCACATACAGAAGTACCACAAGTCAAGGGATGATGAATGCACAACTGCAGATTTCAAAACTCAGACTCTCAACCACACATCTCCATTAACATCTATTAAAGTCAAGTGAAGATGCTGATAGCTTAGAAGAAGAGAAACAAGGATGACCAAAGATCAAGATCAACATTTGATGCTTTTTATGTTTGCATATTGATTTTGTTTGCATATTGCTTTCATGGTACCTATATATAATATCACTTCAGTATATTCTACATGAGTGTGAAAACCAGCAGCTAGGACTGAACCAACTGAATACTTATGCTTAAAACATTGTTGTCTTTGATGTGTTAAGAGAAAAAACAGAGTACAGTCTTTTACTTCCTTCAAACCAAGAGAGAGGGGAGATGTTTGGCTGGACTTCTGTCAAAGTACAGTGGCATAATCTAGTCAATTGATAACAGCTATGTGGCTAATATCAGTCACTAGATAGAGGTAATTAAGAGAACTGGATTATGAAATTGCACTTTGGGGTTAAAAGACAATAATATTAAGACTAAAGTCTTAAGAGGAGGGATTGAAGAAGATTTCTATTCTCTCAGTGTGAAGTATTTTCTTAGTGTAAAGCAGTTAATTTTCTCTTCTCAAAATGTATGTAGTGTTTGCAGCAAACATGCCAGCATGTGTTAAAAATACTGTGTAATATGAGTATGCCTGCACAGGAGCAACACCAGGAGAAGG
>NC_141024.2:68952500-68982500 GCF_052040795.2 Danio rerio | reverse complement strand
GCGTGACTTGATCAGTACTTATCTACACAGCATGCTGGCATAAAAGATCCTATTTCTCTTATATCATATCCCTAGTCTTCCACACTTTAGGAAACGTAAACATTCAGGACGTGCCATTAGCACAGCCTGCACTAAAAGAAGGCTGGAGATAACGGATGGCAACACAGAGTGCGACACCAATGTCACCTTGAAAAACCTGCCATGACCCGGATTCGAACCGGGGTTGCTGCGGCCACAACGCAGAGTACTAACCACTATACGATCACGGCAAACTATGAAACAGCCGTTGTGACCTATGTGTGGTATGTTCCTCCCTGTGATAAGCCCCTTTCTCTTCAGTGAGAACACTCTGTTGTTTTTCTCCTCCTACCAGGACAACGCTTTTCCCAAGAAACAATGGAAATGCAAACAATTGATGACTGCTGCAATTTTAAACACGGGGAAGACGTAGTCGGCAGGATTCGAACCTGCGCGGGGAGACCCCAATGGATTTCAAGTCCATCGCCTTAACCACTCGGCCACGACTACAAGATTGCCTGTACTGCCATTTCTTTATGCCTAGTACACATATTGTGCATCCAGATGAAACTTTCATCAACCGATAGCTCAACAGCAAAAGCTGTGGCTCCACAAAATGAGCGTCACACGCCCGAACAGGGACTTAAACCCTGGACCGTCAGATTAAAAGTCTGATGCTCTACCGACTGAGCTATCCGGGCTCCACAACAGTAATTTACAAGTAGGCAAGGTTTGGGTTGTGGTCGGCGCAGACCTTTACAGTACACTAAAGTTTACCGTGAGATGTGGACAGCCGCTGTGGCTCTTGTGTGGTATGTTCCTCCATGTGATATGCCCCTTTCTCTTCAGCGAGAACACACTGTTGTTTTTCTCCTTCTACCAGCACAACGCTATTCCCAAGAAACAATGGAAATGCAAACAATTGATGACTGCTGCAATTTTAAAAAGGAACAGGATGTGGGTATAGTTGGCAGGACTTGAACCTGCGGGAGAATACCCCAACGGATTTCTAGTCGATCGCCTTAACCACTTAGCCATGACTACAAGACTGCCTGTTCTCCCATGTCCTCATGCCTAGTACACGTGTTGTGCATTCAGATGAAACTTTCAGCTAGCGATAGCTCAACGGCAAAAGCTGTGGCTCCACAAAGAGTCTCTCATGCCCGAACACGGACTTGAACCCTGGACCCTCTACCGACTCCGCTAAAGCTGGGGAACAATAGTCTGTTTTGGAAGGGGAAGAAAAAAGCACAAGAAAAATAAGAAAATTTGAGAAATTGAGAAAGAAAGAAGCGAAATTAAGGTTATATTTTGTATTTTTTGTCCACCAGAAACTACTCAATGCATATATAACAGTACTGGTTCAAGAAATATGTCCATAAATAACACTTTGGGTAGATCACAAGGTTCAATCCCCGACTGGAGCAGGTATCTAACCAGGTTTAGTAATGGGTCGATCATGAACATTTCGTTCATTTTAAACGAATCTTCAATATGATTTGGGAACTACAAGTCCTCTCAGGGAGTGATTTGTTAATTTGCGCGTGCATACATTTGTGCAGGTGGTATCGTTATTTCAAGTCTTCATCACATTTCGTGTCGTTCATTGCGGAAAGGCAGAAACCAATCATATGCGTTTAGAGCCGAAAAAGATTTGATCCGTTCACCTCTCGAGTCCTCTATCGGGTCTGAGTCACTCGTTCATTACGGGTCAATCATACGCGTTTAGAGCAGGAAAAATATTTGATCCGTTCATCTCTCGAGTCCTCTATCGGGTCTGAGTCAATCGTTTCTCACGGGCCAATAATACGCATTTAGAGCCGAAAAAAATAATTGATCCGTTCATCTCTCGAGTCCTCTATCGGATTTCAGATCCATTAATTAGTTGTTATGGAAGTTATTCATTAAGCTTTTAATGTACTACACAAAATGGTAATCTAAATGTTTATTTTATCATTAGTTTTATTTAATATATGTTTTTTTTATTGTTATATTTTTTTAAGGTGAATTGCTGGGAATGGAGCACCTTTACAGCCAGACCGGCAAAACCCTGACTCCGGTGCTCCAGAACCCAGAGGAGGAAGACATGCTGGTGGAGGAAGTAGATGACGAGGATCTACAAGATGACGGGTTTGAGGAGGAGATCATGGAGGACATCACAGTTCCAGTGCTGTATGAGGATGACCCCTGCCGTGATCTCAGAAACAGCCCCTTATCTTCGCCTCTGCCTCAGTCCCCAGCATTACTGGCTGAGCCGTCCACATCAGCTGGTGGAGAAGGACAGCTTCCTAGCCCAGCCCCCTCAGTGCCGTCACAGCCATCCAAGTCTGGAGACAGTCTCTCTGTTGAGGCTCAGGTAAGATATATTAAGAACTTAATTTTATTTAGTCTTTTTTTATTCCACATATACTAAATTTATTCTGTATTTACCAGGGAGTAGTCATTGGACCTGATGGCATTGCTGGGTGGGACAAGGTGCAGGATCTGGCTGCTTATTTGGTAGGTCTTCGTGAGGCTCATTACCTCACTGACCTGCAGGTGACAGAGGCCATCCAGCTGTGGACAGCTCTCCTGGATGTTGATAAACAGCGCATCAACTACCAGCCTCGACATCAGCCTCAGCTGACACATGGGCGCTTTAAGGCACCGAAGCGCTCCGGAGTCACTCCAGGTGTGGAGAGCGTCAAGCGCTGTCTGATTGGACATCCTGGGGGTCCAGCACAGTGGCCTAGCACCAGCCGCTTGGTTGAGGCCATTTGTACAAAGCTGTGTGCCGTTCACAAGTCCACTTCCAAGAAGGCTGGTGTTCGCACGCCCAGGTGGTCTAAAATACTGACCGATTACCACCACATCCGGGATCTGGTGCTTGGCAGTCGCAGGCTGATGGATGAAACAGTGATCCAGCTTTTTGAGCTAAACCAGAAGACGCTTATTCAGTGGTAAGCAAAGCACATTATTTTCTTTAAATTACCTGAATACTTCGAAATTAATATTTATGTATAATACATATCATTTATTATCAGGTTTCAACGGAGGCAAAAGGATCATGAAATGCGTGTACTCACTCAGGGACTGACTCCACTTGATCCAATTGCTGTGGCAGATACGCAGCTTCCTTTGCAGAGGGAAAAATTGGACGAGGCACCATCAGCATCAGGCCCCAAACACCAGTTTGTCTTTCTTCCAAATAAAGAAGGACAGGCACCTCTTCTTCGACCTGGTCGAAAGTCTGCTTCTGCAACCACCACAGTTTGCTCCTTCCTGCCAGATGCCACCACGGTGTGCTCCTTTCCACCGGCCCCCACGACGGTATGCCCCATCGCGCCAACACCCACCACAATCTGCCACATTGCACCGGCCCCTACCATGGTGTGCCCCGTCACACCGACCTTCACCACAGTGCGCCCCATCTCGCCAGCCTCCACCACAGTGTGCCCCATCATACCAGCCTCCACCACAGTGCGCCTTATTGCGCCGGCCCCCACCACAGTGCGCTCCATTGTGTCTGCCCCCACCACGGTGTGCTCCTTTCCACCGACCCCCAGCACGGTGTGCCCCATTGCACCACCCCCCATAGCACCAGGTGTTGTGCAGCCCATTTCAGGACCTGGATCATTGTTTGGCACACTTTTTTTTTAACCCAGACATGAGTGTGTCAATGGTGATTCCATTATTTGCTGCACCAACATCCAGTGCAGTCCCAGCTTCAACTGCACCTGCTGTTCCTCCACCAGCACCTGCTCCACCTGCTGTTCCTCCACCTGCATCTGCTCCACCTGCACCTGCTGTTCCTCTACCTGCGCCTGCTGTTCCTGTGTCCCGTTACACCCAGAGGAACAGGCGCAGACGGGAACAGGAGAAGGAAAGTATGTGCCTGCAGTTACTTTTAATGTTTGCAGCAAATGTGGGAAACCAAAGACTAAGGAGTTTGGCCATAGCCGATTTGGTAATGCCACATTTTGCCTGCAAACTTCAAATGGCAAATCCTTAAAGGACTGGTTGGCAGAACAGCGCCAGCAAAATAAAGGACAAACTCCAGCTCCAGAATAAAGGACAAATTGCTGTATACATTTTTGTAAATGTTACATGGGTACTCTCTCTCTCTCTCATTTTATTTAATTTTTGTGTGTTAATATTTAGCATTTTACAGTGGCACTTATAGGCCCACTCTTATTTTGTCTTGTGTGTACTTATTTAATATTTGTGTGCATTTTATGTAAAAATATATTTATATTTCTTAAAAAAATAACATTTTATACATTGCTTAAATACTGTGGTCAAAATAGAAAAAAAAGATCACATTTGCTCTGAGGTGGCCTCTTTGCCCTGCCTGCCGTTTAGTCGTCAAAATACCTGGAATAGTGCGCTTTTCTTTTGAAGGCCCTACCTGGTCCTGCTCCAGTAAACTTGTGAGGAGCCCGGCATGCCGAATGACGAGTTACTCAGAAATCAATGCACATTGGCACTGCCTTGTATTGACATTCTGCTACTTTCTGGCAAGGCCGTTTTTTTTTTTTTTTTTTTTACATTTTTTTCTCTTTAGCCCGGGCAGCACCAACCAGAAGACTTGAGGTTCCATGGTGTGATGGTTAGCACTCTGGACTCTGAATCCGGCGATTCGAGTTCAAATTTCGGTGGGACCTTGTTTTTTTACCAGCACCGCACTAAGTGCTTTCTGTCCAACAGTTCTAGAGAAAGCAGAGCACTTAGGCTCTGTGGCGCAATGGATAGCGCATTGGACTTCTAGGCTGTGAGCTGAGCCATTCAAAGGTTGTGGGTTGGAGTCCCACCAGAGTCGCAAGCTTTGCTCTTTTTCTTCACTGACTTAAGGTGTGGTGCGTTTCTAACATTTTAGGCATCTGTCCATCCCGTTTTGCTTCTTTCTTTCATTGCGCAGTGCAGGCTCAGATACTAGGGGTACTCTACAATAAAGCCGATGACTTAATTGAGCTGTTTTAAATAAGGGAGATTAGAAAACGGTGTAGGGCCTAGTGGGCTTGAGGAATGACTCGTCGGCAACCTGTGGTTTTGGGGAAAAGTAACTGCCACCTATTGTTAAGATCACGCCTTTTGGATTTGTCGTACAAGAGCCTCTTTATGCATGTGCAAAGTAACTGAGTAGAAAGCACAGTAAATTTTGCTTCCCCCCCCACTGTCTTAGATGAAACTGCGTTTGGAAGTATCGTATCCAGAGGTTTTTTCTTTTAGTGTTAAGACTAAGTTGGCCAGAGCACCTGTCTTGGGAACAGCAGGTGCTAGGTTCAAATCCAAACTGCACCTTTCCCTCAGATGATGGGAGAGTGGCTTTCTGATCTGAAACTCTTTCAATGGCCGATAGCATATGTTTGTCCTGATTTCCATTTTCCGAGCTGACTCTGGGTTTGGATGACATGGTCAGGCTTGAGACATGATCATCCAGACTCTAAAAGACCGCGTCCGGCTTGTCAGCATTTTCTGCATCCTGACATGCTGGTTTTTGTTGTGTATTATTTTTTCTTCTTCGATTTTTGTTATCAGGCAAATGTCTCTTACTGTGAATTTCTGTGGCGCTGTGGCTTAGCTGGTCAAAGCGCCTGTCTTGTAAACAGGAGATCCTGGGCTCAAATCCCAGCAGCGCCTTAGTCCAGGTGGTGCGTGTGCTTGTTTTATAGAGCTCACCGGAATTAATTATAAAATTGTATAGCTTTGAGGCGTAATGAATAGTGCGACAAATAGAGTTAAACAACCTCTTTGCTTGCCATTTTAAGACTTGCTGTCTTTTTTTAGTCTCTGTGTGCAAAAACGTCTTGCCTCCTATTCAGCGTTGGCTCTGTGGCTTAGTTGGTCAAAGCGCCTGTCTAGAAAACAGGAGATCCTGGGTTCAAATCCCAGCAGTGCCTTATGTACAGGTTTCGTGTTTGCTTTTGTTAAGAGTAACGAGGGTTTACGCAGCGGGATGTTTAGCAGTCGGTTTCTTAACAAAACTCAAATCCTTAAGAACGCTGCTCGTTCAAGAGGGCTTTGGACGATGCCTTTATATAGCATAGTGTGGTAATGCCTAACCAATTGGACTTTAATATTTCAAGTCCAGACATTCCCACATGCAGCGCTACCGTTGTTAGTTTTTTTTTTTTTTTTTTTGGAATTAAACATTTAGCCTGTATCAAGGTCGTTTGGCGCTGTGGCTTAGTTGGTCAAAGTGCCTGTCTAATAAACAGGAGATCCTGGCTTTGAATTCCAGCAGTGCCTTGTCTGCAGTTGGCTGTTCATTCATGGGCCAGAGAGTACTAAAAAGTGCTTTCTGTCCAACAGTTCTAGAGGAAGCAGAGCACTTAGGCTCTGTGGCGCAATGGATAGCGCATTGGACTTCTAGGTTGTGAGCTGAGCCATTCAAAGGTTGTGGGTTCGAGTCCCACCGGAGTCGCAAGCTTTGCACTTTTTCTTCACTGACTTAAGGTGTGGTGCGTTTCTAACATTTTAGGCATCTGTCCATCCCGTTTTGCTTCTTTCTTTCATTGCGCAGTGCAGGCTCAGATACTAGGGGTACTCTACAATAAAGCAGATGACTTAATTGAGCTGTTTTAAATAAGGGAGATTAGAAAACGGTGTAGGGCCTAGTGGGCTTGAGGAATGACTCGTCGGCAACCTGTGGTTTTGGGGGAAAGTAACTGCCACTTATTGTTGAGATCACGCCTTTTGGATTTGTCGTACAAGAGCCTCTTTATGCATGTGCAAAGTAACTGACTAGAAAGCACAGTAATTTTTGCTTCCCCCCCCACTGTCTTAGAGGAAACTGCGTTTGGAAGTATCGTATCCAGAAGTTTTTTCTTTTAGTGTTAAGACCAAGTTGGCCAGAGCACCTGTCTTGGGAACAGCAGGTGCTAGGTTCAAATCCAAACTGCACCTTTCCCTCAGATTATGGGAGAGTGGCTTTCTGATCTGAAACTCTTTCAATGGCCGATAGCATATGTTTGTCCTGATTTCCATTTTCCGAGCTGACTCTGGGTTTGGATGACATGGTCAGGCTTGAGACATGATCATCCAGACTCTAAAGGACCGCGTCCGGCTTGTCAGCATTTTCTGCATCCTGACATGCTGGTTTTTGTTGTGTATTATTTTTTCTTCTTCGATTTTTGTTATCGGGCAAATGTCTCTTACTGTGAGTTTCTGTGGCGCTGTGGCTTAGCTGGTCAAAGCGCCTGTCTTGTAAACAGGAGGTCCTGGGCTCAAATCCCAGCAGCGCCTTAGTCCAGGTGGTGCGTGTGTTGTTTTATAGAGCTCACCGGAATGAATTATAAAATTGTATAGCTTTGAGGCGTAATGAATAGTGCGACAAATAGAGTTAAACAACCTCTTTGCTTGCCATTTTAAGACTTGCTGTCTTTTTTTAGTCTCTGTGTGCAAGAACGTCTTGCCTCCTAATCAGCGTTGGCGCTGTGGCTTAGTTGGTCAAAGCGCCTGTCTAGTAAACAGGAGATCATGGGTTCAAATCCCAGCAGTGCCTTATGTACAGGTTTCGTGTTTGCTTTTGTTAAGAGTAACGAGTGTTTACGCTGCGGGATGTTTAGCAGTCGGTTTCTTAACAAAACTCAAATCCTTAAGAACGCTGATCGTTCAAGAGGGCTTTGGACGATGCCTTTATATAGCATAGTGTGGTAATGCCTAACCAATTGGACTTTAATATTTCAAGTCCAGACATTCCCACATGCAGCGCTACCGTTGTTAGTTTTTTTTTTTTTTTTTTTGGAATTAAACATTTAGCCTGTATCAAGGTCGTTTGGCGCTGTGGCTTAGTTGGTCAAAGTGCCTGTCTAATAAACAGGAGATCCTGGCTTTGAATTCCAGCAGTGCCTTGTCCGCAGTTGGCTGTTCATTCATGGGCTAGAGAGTACAAAAAAGTGCTTTCTGTCCAACAGTTCTAGAGGAAGCAGAGCACTTAGGCTCTGTGGTGCAATGGATAGTGCATTAGACTTCTAGGTTGTGAGCTGAGCCATTCAAAGGTTGTGGGTTCGAGTCCCACCAGAGTCACAAGCTTTGCACTTTTTCTTCACTGACTTAAGGTGTGGTGCGTTTCTAACATTTTAGGCATCTGTCCATCCCGTTTTGCTTCTTTCTTTCATTGCGCAGTGCAGGCTCAGATACTAGGGGTACTCTACAATAAAGCCGATGACTTAATTGAGCTGTTTTAAATAAGGGAGATTAGAAAACGGTGTAGGGCCTAGTGGGCTTGAGGAATGACTCGTCGGCAACCTGTGGTTTTGGGGAAAAGTAACTGCCACCTATTGTTGAGATCACGCCTTTTGGATTTGTCGTACAAGAGCCTCTTTATGCATGTGCAAAGTAACTGAGTAGAAAGCACAGTAATTTTTGCTTCCCCCCCACTGTCTTAGATGAAACTGCGTTTGGAAGTATCGTATCCAGAGTTTTTTTCTTTTAGTGTTAAGACTAAGTTGGCCAGAGCACCTGTCTTGGGAACAGCAGGTGCTAGGTTCAAATCCAAACTGCACCTTTCCCTCAGATGATGGGAGAGTGGCTTTCTGATCTGAAACTCTTTCAATGGCCGATAGCATATGTTTGTCCTGATTTCCTTTTTCCGAGCTGACTCTGGGTTTGGATGACATGGTCAGGCTTGAGACATGATCATCCAGACTCTAAAGGACCGCGTCCGGCTTGTCAGCATTTTCTGCATCCTGACATGCTGGTTTTTGTTGTGTATTATTTTTTCTTCTTCGATTTTTGTTATCGGGCAAATGTCTCTTACTGTGAATTTCTGTGGCTCTGTGGCTTAGCTGGTCAAAGCGCCTGCCTTGTAAACAGGAGATCCTGGGCTCAAATCCCAGCAGCGCCTTAGTGCAGGTGGTGCGTGTGCTTGTTTTATAGAGCTCACCGGAATGAATTATAAAATTGTATAGCTTTGAGGCCTGGTTAGTACTTGGATGGGAGACCGCCTGGGAATACCAGGTGCTGTAAGCTTTTCGAAGTGCTTCATTTGGCAGCTGATTTAAATAGCCAACGCTTGACAGCCTCTTTCGCTTACGGCCATACCACCCTGGAAATGCCCGATCTCATCTGAACTCGGAAGTAAAGCAGGGTCGGGCCTGGTTAGTACTTGGATGGGAGACCGCCTGGGAATACCAGGTGCTGTAAGCTTTTCGAAGTGCTTCATTTGGCAGCTGATTTAAATAGCCAACGCTTGACAGCCTCTTTCGCTTACGGCCATACCACCCTGAAAATGCCCGATCTCATCTGAACTCGGAACATGGGTTTTAAACACAGCGGTTTTAAAGAATGAAGACTATGTTTTAAGTGTAAAGGAAATTATTCAAAAGGAAAAGGAAAAAGGGAATGAAATCTATAATGAGGACAAAAGAATGTGGTGGGAGAATGTGAAGTATTTAATTAAAAAGTTTACGATAAAATATTGTAGACAATTACAAAATTGTAAAAAATATAAGGAAAAGGAGCTGAAAGAAAAACTAGAAAACGAATTGAAAAATGAGAATGGAAAAAATATACAAAAGATTAAAGAACTGCAAGGAAGATTAAATGAAATGGAGGAGGAGAAATTTGAAGGTGCAAGATTAAGAAGTAAAGCAAAATTTACAGTAGAGGGGGAAAAGTGCACTAAATTTTTCTTTGATCTAGAGAAGAGAAGAGGGAAGTCAGAAATGATTAGAGAAATAAGGAGCAAAAATGGGAACGTAGTAGAACAACATGAGGAGATTTTGGAAGAAATAAGATCATATTATGAGAAATTGTTTTGCACAGAGGGAATAAAAGAAAAAGAAAAAGGGGAATTACTAAATCTAATAAAATCAAGAGTAGAAGAAGGGGAAAAAAGAGAATGTGACGAGGAGATAAGAGAAGAAGAAATAAAAAGAGCAATTAGTGGATTAAACAAAAAGAAAAGTCCAGGAATAGATGGGTTGGGAAGTGAATTTTATATTGTTTTTAAAGATATTTTATCTACTATTTTAAAGGAAGTATATGATGAGATTTTTGAGAATGGTGAGATAAATAAAAGAATGGGGATGGGCTTAATGAAGGTGATATACAAAGGAAAGGGGGATAAAGTAGATTTAAAAAACTATAGACCTATAACAATGCTTAATACTGATTTGAAGATTTTAGCCAAAGTTTTGGCTAATAGACTAAAAGAAGTGAGGCCAAGCATAATAAAAACAAACCAAGCATATAGTATAAAAGGACGAGACATTGCGGATACAACTATGAGTATTAAAGACACAATTAGATATATAAATGATAAGCAGAAAGATGGTTTTTTAATTAGTCTGGACTTCGAGAAAGCTTTTGATAGGGTGGAGCATGACTTTTTATTTGGAGTGTTAAAGAGTTTTGGTTTTGGGGAAAATTTTATAAAGTGGGTTCAGATTTTATATAGAGGAGCGTTAACAAGGATAAAATGCAATGGGTTTTTAACAGACTGTTTTAAGTTAACAAGGTCAATCAGACAGGGTTGTCCGTTATCTGCACTTTTATATGCTTTAGTTGCAGAACCACTGGGATTAGCTGTGAAGCACGAGGACAGAATAAAAGGAATAGAGGTAGAGGGGGGAGTGAATAAAATATTTCAATATGCTGACGATACCACATTAATACTACAAGATCTGGCAAGTGTAAAGCAAGCAATGGAAACAATACAACATTTTTGCAAGGGTTCAGGGGCTAAAATAAATGAGGATAAAACAGTATATTTGAGATTTGGGAGAACTGAGGCTTTATCTGGACATTTTACTTTTAAGGAAATGGATGAAATTAAAATTTTAGGCATTGTAATTGGGAAGGATGAAAAGAAAGCAGAAGTAACCATGTGGGAGGAAATTTTAGGAGGGATTGAACGGAGGCTGAGGTTTTGGAAATTAATGTCTTTAACTTTAAAGGGGAGGGTTTTAATTTTGAATGTTTTAATGGTTTCTAAATTATGGAATATTTTATATGTGTCATCAATGCCACTGTGGATGGAAAAAAGGCTGAAACAATGTTTTTTAGACTTTTTATGGGAAGGGAAACCTCCAAGAATAGCATATGCAACGTTAATTGGAGAAGTAGGCAAAGGGGGTCTAGGTTTAATAGACGTGGAGCAAAGAAAAAACAGTTTAAGAGTAAAAATGGTAAGGAAATATTTGGATGAAGACAATAAGGCAGCATGGAAAAGAACAATGGAATATTTTTTAAGTAAAAGTGGCAATTTTAATATGGGAGATAATATTTTATGCATGAGGATGAAAAAATTCATGACAGAGGGTCTACCAGATTTTTATAAAGAATTGATTGGAGCATGGGGGAAATTTTTAACTTGTGTACATTTTAACATACAAGGACGCGAGAACATTTTAAATCAGCCTTTATTCTTAAACAGTGGCATTCTTAATCAAGAGAAAGTGGTGTTTTTTAGGAAATGGTGGGAGGTGGGAATAACAAGAGTAAGGGATGTTTTATATGAATTTAAGGAAGGATTTTTACCGGTGCAGTATGTTATTGACGTAATGGATGAAGCGAAGGAGGATTTTAACAGACAAGACTTAATAAAGGAATACGACATAATCAAAAATGCCATACCTGCAGAATGGTTAACAAGAATAGAAAATATGGAAGAAAATAAACAAAGTAAAGATGTGATTGTAAAATTTGGCGAGAAATGGTGGAACTTGAAAGATAGTACTGTGAAAAAGATTTATGGGTTTTTTAGAGATGGGGTTTTTAAGAAACCGCGTGCAAATGAGTACTGGATACGGATGTTTAAAGATGTAAATGAAGACAACATATGGGCTAATATAAATGGCAAATTAGTACAGTCAAAAGTGGAGAATTTGGAATATTTGATCAGAAATAAAGCAGTTTTTACAGATATAATTTTAAACAAAATAGGGATGGAGGAAAGTGTCACATGTAAAGTATGTCAAGATGCAGATGAAGGATTCTTACACCTGTTTTTATATTGTAATGAGTTGAAAGATTTTAATGAGAAATGCAAAAGCATTATTTTAACTTTGAAAGGAGAAAGAGATGACAAACTTGAGTGGGAAAAGGTGTTGATGTTGGGAGTGAACAAAGAATGTAATAATGAAAAGCTCATAAATTTACTTGTGATGTTAATGAAGAGTGCAATATGGGAGAGAAGAGTTGCTGCAAAAAAAGAAAAAGCTGTATTAGATGTGTGGAATGTATTTAAGAGGAAGGTGGAGAAATATGTTGAATGTCTGTTTTATTATTTTAAGATGGAGGACATGCAGGAGGCTTTTTATGATGTTTTTACTCAAGAAGTTTCAAAGACTTTAAATGACACAGGAATGAAAATGCCTTTTTAAAAATGTGATTATACCCTTTAAGGAGTTCTACTTGCAACATTTTATATTTAAAATGTGTTATTGTGAAAATATGATGTAATACGGACCTTTTTATTGTTTTGTCTGAAGTGAAATATGTATAAATAAGTGAATTGTATGAATAAAAAAAAAAAAAAAAAAAAATGGAAATGCCCGATCTCATCTGAACTCGGAAGTAAAGCAGGGTCGGGCCTGGTTAGTACTTGGATGGGAGACCGCCTGGGAATACCAGGTGCTGTAAGCTTTTCGAAGTGCTTCATTTGGCAGCTGATTTAAATAGCCAACGCTTGACAGCCTCTTTCGCTTACGGCCATACCACCCTGGAAATGCCCGATCTCATCTGAACTCGGAAGTAAAGCAGGGTCGGGCCTGGTTAGTACTTGGATGGGAGACCGCCTGGGAATACCAGGTGCTGTATGCTTTTCGAAGTGCTTCATTTGGCAGCTGATTTAAATAGCCAACGCTTGACAGCCTCTTTCGCTTACGGCCATACCACCCTGGAAATGCCCGATCTCATCTGAACTCGGAAGTAAAGCAGGGTCGGGCCTTGTTAGTACTTGGATGGGAGACCGCCTGGGAATACCAGGTGCTGTAAGCTTTTCGAAGTGCTTCATTTGGCAGCTGATTTAAATAGCCAACGCTTGACAGCCTCTTTCGCTTACGGCCATACCACCCTGGAAATGCCCGATCTCATCTGAACTCGGAAGTAAAGCAGGGTCGGGCCTGGTTAGTACTTGGATGGGAGACCGCCTGGGAATACCAGGTGCTGTAAGCTTTTCGAAGTGCTTCATTTGGCAGCTGATTTAAATAGCCAACGCTTGACAGCCTCTTTCGCTTACGGCCATACCACCCTGGAAATGCCCTATCTCATCTGAACTCGGAAGTAAAGCATGGTCGGGCCTGGTTAGTACTTGGATGGGAGACTGCCTGCGAATACCAGGTGCTGTAAGCTTTTCAAAGTGCTTCATTTGGCAGCTGATTTAAATAGCCAACGCTTGACAGCCTCTTTCGCTTACGGCCATACCACCCTGGAAATGCCCGATCTCATCTGAACTCGGAAGTAAAGCAGGGTCGGGCCTGGTTAGTACTTGGATGGGAGACCGCCTGGGAATACCAGGTGCTGTAAGCTTTTCGAAGTGCTTCATTTGGCAGCTGATTTAAATAGCCAACGCTTGACAGCCTCTTTCGCTTACGGCCATACCACCCTGAAAATGCCCGATCTCATCTGAACTCGGAAGTAAAGCAGGGTCGGGCCTGGTTAGTACTTGGATGGGAGACCGCCTGGGAATACCAGGTGCTGTATGCTTTTCGAAGTGCTTCATTTGGCAGCTGATTTAAATAGCCAACGCTTGACAGCCTCTTTCGCTTACGGCCATACCATCCTGGAAATGCCCGATCTCATCTGAACTCGGAAGTAAAGCAGGGTCGGGCCTGGTTAGTACTTGGATCGGAGACCGCCTGGGAATACCAGGTGCTGTAAGCTTTAAAAAAATAAATAAATAAAAAAAAAAAAAAAAAAAAAAAAAAAAAATGGAAATGCCCAATCTCATCTGAACTCGGAAGTAAAGCAGGGTCGGGCCTGGTTAGTACTTGGATGGGAGACCGCCTGGGAATACCAGGTGCTGTAAGCTTTTCGAAGTGCTTCATTTGGCAGCTGATTTAAATAGCCAACGCTTGACAGCCTCTTTCGCTTACGGCCATACCACCCTGGAAATGCCCGATCTCATCTGAACTCGGAAGTAAAGCAGGGTCGGGCCTGGTTAGTACTTGGATGGGAGACCGCCTGGGAATACCAGGTGCTGTAAGCTTTTCGAAGTGCTTCATTTGGCAGCTGATTTAAATAGCCAACGCTTGACAGCCTCTTTCGCTTACGGCCATACCACCCTGGAAATGCCCGATCTCATCTGAACTCGGAAGTAAAGCAGGGTCGGGCCTGGTTAGTACTTGGATGGGAGACCGCCTGGGAATACCAGGTGCTGTATGCTTTTCGAAGTGCTTCATTTGGCAGCTGATTTAAATAGCCAACGCTTGACAGCCTCTTTCGCTTACGGCCATACCACCCTGGAAATGCCCGATCTCATCTGAACTCGGAAGTAAAGCAGGGTCGGGCCTTGTTAGTACTTGGATGGAAGACCGCCTGGGAATACCAGGTGCTGTAAGCTTTTCGAAGTGCTTCATTTGGCAGCTGATTTAAATAGCCAACGCTTGACAGCCTCTTTCGCTTACGGCCATACCACCCTGGAAATGCCCGATCTCATCTGAACTCGGAAGTAAAGCAGGGTCGGGCCTGGTTAGTACTTGGATGGGAGACCGCCTGGGAATACCAGGTGCTGTAAGCTTTTCGAAGTGCTTCATTTGGCAGCTGATTTAAATAGCCAACGCTTGACAGCCTCTTTCGCTTACGGCCATACCACCCTGGAAATGCCCGATCTCATCTGAACTCGGAAGTAAAGCATGGTCGGGCCTGGTTAGTACTTGGATGGGAGACTGCCTGCGAATACCAGGTGCTGTAAGCTTTTCGAAGTGCTTCATTTGGCAGCTGATTTAAATAGCCAACGCTTGACAGCCTCTTTCGCTTACGGCCATACCACCCTGGAAATGCCCGATCTCATCTGAACTCGGAAGTAAAGCAGGGTCGGGCCTGGTTAGTACTTGGATGGGAGACCGCCTCGGAATACCAGGTGCTGTAAGCTTTTCGAAGTGCTTCATTTGGCAGCTGATTTAAATAGCCAACGCTTGACAGCCTCTTTCGCTTACGGCCATACCACCCTGGAAATGCCCGATCTCATCTGAACTCGGAAATAAAGCAGGGTCGGGCCTGGTTAGTACTTGGATGGGAGACCGCCTGGGAATACCAGGTGCTGTATGCTTTTCGAAGTGCTTCATTTGGCAGCTGATTTAAATAGCCAACGCTTGACAGCCTCTTTCGCTTACGGCCATACCACCCTGGAAATGCCCGATCTCATCTGAACTCGGAAGTAAAGCAGGGTCGGGCCTGGTTAGTACTTGGATGGGAGACCGCCTGGGAATACCAGGTGCTGTAAGCTTTTCGAAGTGCTTCATTTGGCAGCTGATTTAAATAGCCAACGCTTGACAGCCTCTTTCGCTTACGGCCATACCACCCTGGAAATGCCCGATCTCATCTGAACTCGGAAGTAAAGCAGGGTCGGGCCTGGTTAGTACTTGGATGAGAGACCGCCTGGGAATACCAGGTGCTGTATGCTTTTCGAAGTGCTTCATTTGGCAGCTGATTTAAATAGCCAACGCTTGACAGCCTCTTTCGCTTACGGCCATACCACCCTGGAAATGCCCGATCTCATCTGAACTCGGAAGTAAAGCAGGGTCGGGCCTTGTTAGTACTTGGATGGAAGACCGCCTGGGAATACCAGGTGCTGTAAGCTTTTCGAAGTGCTTCATTTGGCAGCTGATTTAAATAGCCAACGCTTGACGACCTCTTTCGCTTACGGCCATACCACCCTGGAAATGCCCGATCTCATCTGAACTCGGAAGTAAAGCAGGGTCGGGCCTGGTTAGTACTTGGATGGGAGACCGCCTGGGAATACCAGGTGCTGTAAGCTTTTCGAAGTGCTTCATTTGGCAGCTGATTTAAATAGCCAACGCTTGACAGCCTCTTTCGCTTACGGCCATACCACCCTGGAAATGCCCGATCTCATCTGAACTCGGAAGTAAAGCATGGTCGGGCCTGGTTAGTACTTGGATGGGAGACTGCCTGCGAATACCAGGTGCTGTAAGCTTTTCGAAGTGCTTCATTTGGCAGCTGATTTAAATAGCCAACGCTTGACAGCCTCTTTCGCTTACGGCCATACCACCCTGGAAATGCCCGATCTCATCTGAACTCGGAAGTAAAGCAGGGTCGGGCCTGGTTAGTACTTGGATGGGAGACCGCCTGGGAATACCAGGTGCTGTAAGCTTTTCGAAGTGCTTCATTTGGCAGCTGATTTAAATAGCCAACGCTTGACAGCCTCTTTCGCTTACGGCCATACCACCCTGGAAATGCCCGATCTCATCTGAACTCGGAAATAAAGCAGGGTCGGGCCTGGTTAGTACTTGGATGGGAGACCGCCTGGGAATACCAGGTGCTGTATGCTTTTCGAAGTGCTTCATTTGGCAGCTGATTTAAATAGCCAACGCTTGACAGCCTCTTTCGCTTACGGCCATACCACCCTGGAAATGCCCGATCTCATCTGAACTCGGAAGTAAAGCAGGGTCGGGCCTGGTTAGTACTTGGATGGGAGACCGCCTGGGAATACCAGGTGCTGTAAGCTTTTCGAAGTGCTTCATTTGGCAGCTGATTTAAATAGCCAACGCTTGACAGCCTCTTTCGCTTACGGCCATACCACCCTGGAAATGCCCGATCTCATCTGAACTCGGAAGTAAAGCAGGGTCGGGCCTGGTTAGTACTTGGATGGGAGACCGCCTGGGAATACCAGGTGCTGTAAGCTTTTCGAAGTGCTTCATTTGGCAGCTGATTTAAATAGCCAACGCTTGACAGCCTCTTTCGCTTACGGCCATACCACCCTGGAAATGCCCGATCTCATCTGAACTCGGAAGTAAAGCAGGGTCGGGCCTGGTTAGTACTTGGATGGGAGACCGCCTGGGAATACCAGGTGCTGTATGCTTTTCGAAGTGCTTCATTTGGCAGCTGATTTAAATAGCCAACGCTTGACAGCCTCTTTCGCTTACGGCCATACCACCCTGGGTACGCTAGAGGGAGTTAGTGTGCAAACAGGAAGTGAAAGGCTGCAGACGGGAGAGAAAGGCTCTCCCTTTCTTTTGTAGTTTTATTTAGTTTTTTTTGGGTGTTTAATATAGTTTAAGGAGTTATTATTTTTATTTTTGGAGTTTAAACCACCTGACAGCAGCACATGTGCTAGCTGGAAGGTGGTTATTCACCTTTTTTGCTTGGATTTTTTGGGACAATGGAAAGCACAAAGGACAAATTCACTGGACTTTCGGGCAAAACAAGAGGAGAAAGTAACACAGAGATGGATGGTGAAAAGCAAAGAGGAGACGACACGGGAGTACGAGAGGGAAAACAGATGGGAAACAACACAGCACGAGGAGGAGAAACAAACATGGCTAACATGGAACGACAAGAAAATCAGCAACAGGAAAGACAACATGAAAGGAGAGGAAAGAAGTACTTGAAGGAAGCAACTGTAATACTAAACGTGGACAAAGTAAAAGAGGTGAGAGTTTCAGACATTATTAAGGCGTTAACAGAAAAATGTGGACATGGGAGAATTTTGGCAATAAGACCGAGAAAGGACAAAGAATATGAAATAACTTTAGAAGAGGAAGAAACTTGTGACAAACTGATTGATGGACTAACAATAAATGAAGAGAACTGTGAAGTTAAAATGTTACAAAACAGAGACTATGTTGTCTCCTTTATGCACTTGCCTGTTTATTTGGAGGATAGTGTAATATTAGAAAAATTGGATGGATGGGGTGTTAGCCCCTTATCAAAAATTAAAAGGAGGACATATCCGGGCACTGAGATTGAGGATGGGACAAGGTTCATAAAGACACGGTTTCCCAAGGAGGTGGCTTCGCTTCCATATAGCACGAAGTTTGAAACGGCAGAAGGACCACAATATTTCCGGGTGATGCACAGCCACCAAGTTAAGACTTGTAGGCTGTGTATGAGCCTGGAGCATGTGATGAAGGACTGCCCAGACTTTAGGTGCTTTAAGTGCGAAGAAAGAGGACATTTTGCAAGAAACTGTGATGCAATTAAATGCCCGGAATGCCTCCAAATTTTAGCAAAATGTGAATGTTGGATGGAGGCAGAGGAAGGAGAAGAGAGAAACCAGATAAGCAGGCAAGTGCATAAAGTAAACAATGTAGAACAAAATGAAGGAGAAGAACAAGCAGGAGTTTTACAACCAAAAGACTTACTGAAAGAGATAGAAAATGGAAAAGAAATTCAAGAGGATAAGAAAATGCATAAGAGGAATAACGAAGATGACATTTTTTGTGAAGAAAGACATGAAGAAGAGAGAGGAAAAATGCAAAATGAAGCAAATGAAAGACTGATATTGGAAGAAAGGGAGAGGCAAACGCTTTTCAAAGAAACTGAAAAAAGAGAAGAAGAGGATAATGAAAACATAGAAATGGAAACAATGGACAACTCTCAGATGTGTGGAGACAATGAGGTGAAGACTGGACAAAGAAATGAAGAAAAAAAGTAATGAAATTGGAAGAGAAGAAGAAATTAAAATGGACAGAGAGGAGAGAAGAACAATTCGAAGAAGGACATTAAAGATTAAACCTAATCTAGAAAGTACAAAGAGAAAATTTACTACAAGAATGAAAAACATGAACAGATATGAAGTGTTAAAGGAAATGGAGGGAGATGATGAGTAATAATGATTTTTAGGTTTTTAATTTTATTTTTATTTCTTTTAATGGTTTTAAAATGTGTATCTTTTAATGCAAGAGGTATGATGGAAAAAGGGAAATTTGAGAAAATAAGAGAAAAATGTACAAATAAGGACATGATAGTATTACAAGAAACAAACTGGAAAGATTATGTAATGGAAGATTTTAAAAAGAAGTGGGAGGGGGATATCTTATATAACAATGGTGATGGCAAATCTGGAAGAGGGGTGGCATTTTTAATAAAAAAAGATGTTTTAAATATTAAAAAAATCGTGTATAAAGACAACAATGGAAAGTGTTTAGTGATAGAAGTAAACTATGAAGGACAAGAAATGATTATAGCCAATATACATGCACCAACGGAAGAGAAAGATAAAAAAGAGTTTTTTAAGATTTTAAATAAGGTAATTGAGAGATATAAAAAAATAATAATGGTAGGAGATTTTAATACAGTTTTTAATAAACAAGACATGGCAGATGGAATGGTTTTTAAATCTGACACAGCAAGGAAAGAACTAAAGGAGCTAATAAAAGAAAATAATTTAATAGACATATGGAGGGAAAATAACAAAGAAAAAAGAGAGTTTTCAAGGAGACAAATAGTTGGAGATTTTATATGTCAAACAAGAATAGATTTTATATTATGTACTAGGAATATTGAGAATTTTATAGAAAACATACAGTATGAAGAGAACATTTTTAGTGATCATAAGCTCTTGCATTTTAAAGTGAATGTAGATAACATACAAAAAGGACCAGGAACTTGGATTTTAAACACAACCATTTTAAAAAATGAAGATTATGTTCAAAAAGTCAAAGAAATAATAGAGAAAGAAAAAGAAAATAGAATGTATGATGAAGATAAAAGGATATGGTGGGAAAACACAAAATACCAAATAAGAAAATACACAATCAAATATTGTGCAGTACTACAAAGATGTAAAAAGTATACAGAAAAAGAAGTTAAAAGATCCTTAGAAAAAGAATTAAACAAAGAAAATAAAGATATTGAAAAAATCAAAGAAATAGAGCAAAAATTACGAGATTTAGAAGAAGACAAATATAAGGGGGCAATGTTGAGGAGCAGATCTAAATACACAGTAGAAGGGGAAAAATGCACGAAATTCTTTTTTGATTTAGAGAAGCAAAGAGGTAAAGCAGGAATACTAAAGGAAATTAAAGGGAGAAATGGAAAAATTGTGAAAGGAAACATAGAAATACTAGAAGAAATCAAACATTTTTATGAAGATCTTTTTGAAGCAAAAGGTATTGATGAAGAAAAAGAAAGGAAGATTCTAAATTATATAAAAGTAAAATTAGAAAAAGATGACAACAAAGAATGTGACAGAGATATAGATGAAGAAGAAATTGAAAGTGCAATAAATCAACTAAATAAAAAGAAAAGTCCAGGTATAGATGGAATAGGAAATGAATTTTATATTGTTTTTAAAGATATTTTAAAAGGAATACTTAAAGAAGTTTTTAAAGAAATTTTTAAATGTAAAGAGATGAATGAAAGAATGGGGATGGGATTAATGAAGTTAATATATAAAAGAAAAGGAGCAAAAACTGAATTACAAAATTATAGGCCAATAACAATGTTGAATACAGATTTAAAGATTTTAGCAAAAGTTTTAGCGAATAGATTAAAGGAAGTAATGCCTAAATTAATTAAATCAAACCAAGCATATGCAATAAAAGGGAGAGATATTGCAGATGTAACAATGAGCATTAAAAGCACAATAGACTATATACAAGAAAAGAAGATGAATGGTTTTTTAATTAGTGTAGATTTTGAAAAGGCTTTTGACAGAGTCGAACATACTTATTTGATGTACTCAAAACATTTGGATTTGGAGAGAATTTTATTAATTGGATTAAAATTTTATATACAGGGGCTTTAACAAAAGTAAAATGTAATGGTTTTTTAACAGATTGTTTTAAAATTACAAGATCGATTAGACAAGGATGTCCTCTTTCAGCGCTATTATATTCCCTAGTCGCAGAACCTTTAGGGTTAGCAATAAAACAAGAAACTAAAATTAAAGGAATAAAAATAGAAGAAGAGGAGGATGAAGGAAAAATATACCAGTATGCTGATGATACAACAATAATAGTGAAGGAGAAAAAGAGTGTAAAAGAAGCCATGAAAAAAGTACAGGAGTTTTGTAAGGGAACAGGAAGCAAAATAAATGAAAATAAAACACAATATATGAGGTTTGGTAAAGCAGATATTTTAACAGATTGTTTTCAATTTAGAGAAGTAGAAGAACTGAAAATTTTAGGAATTTTAATTGGTAAAAATGAAAGAAAAGCAACAGAAAAGATGTGGGATGATCTAATAAGAGGAATAGAATCAAGATTAAATTTTTGAAGGATGAGAGAACTTTGTTTAAAGGGGAAAGCCTTAATATTAAATGTTTTAATGACATCAAAGCTATGGTATAAATTATATGTAACAGAAATGCCATGTTGGATAGAAGAGAGATTGAAAAAGTGTGTTCAAGATTTTTTATGGGAGGGGAAACCCCCAAGAATTGTGTACAATACAATAATAGGAGCAACAGAAGAAGGAGGGATAGGATTGATTGATATTAAACAAAGGAAGAATTGTCTTAGAGTCAAAATAGTTAAAAAGCTTTTACAAGAGGAGAACTCAACAGAATGGAAAAAGGTTATGAAATATTTTTTAAACAAAGTTGGCAATTTTAACTTAGGAGAAGACATTCTTTGGTTAAAAACAAAAAACTGGATGACGGAAAAGTTACCAGGGTTTTATCAAGAAATTTTAAGTGCATGGGGGAAATTTTTAGATGGAGTATTTTACCAAGTAAAGGGTAGAGAAAACTTGTTAAATCAACCTTTGTTTTTAAATAAAAGTATTTTAAAAGAAGGGAAGGAACTATTTTTTTAAAAAATGGATGGATGTGGGGATTTTAAGAATAAGGGATGTTCTTTATGAATTCAAAAAGGGATTTTTAACTAAGCAATATATAGTAGACTTAATGGAAGAAGCTAAAGAGGAATACAGTGTAAAGGAAATAGAAAATAAACTTGAAACGGTCAAAGGTGCCATACCAAAAGAATGGATTACAAGAATAGAAAATATGGAAGAATGTGGGAATGAAAAAGTCATACATGTCTATTTAAAAGGAAAGCTTTGTAATTTTAAAGATTGTTTACTGAAAGACTTTTATGTTTATTTTAGAGATAGTGTATTTCAAGAACCTATAGCAAATAACTTTTGGGTACAAAGATTGAATAGTGTGAAAAAGGAAAATATATGGAAAAACATGAGAGGGAAAATAATAGAAACAAGATTGGAATGTTTTGAATATTTTATAAGACACAAGGCAATTTTTACTGAGTGCATTTTAACAAAGATACAGAGAGAACCAAATGCAACATGTAAGGTTTGTTTTCAAGAAGATGAAGGAATTTTACACCTGTTTTTATACTGTAAAGAATTAGAATGTTTTTACATGAAATGCCAAAAAATGCTAAAAGATTTATTGAAAGACTGGGATGAAGAACAATTGGAATGGAATACTCTTGTGATGTTCGGATGGAATATGGAAAACAAAAACAAAAAGTTTGTAAATCTTCTTATAATGATGATTAAAAAGTGTGTGTGGGAAAGAAGAAATGTAGCAAAGCAGGCAAAAGTTGTTTTAAATGTGTGGAATGTACTAAAACGAAAAATGGAAAGATACATAGAAAGACTGTACTGGTATTTTAAAGGAGAAGATATGTTACCAAGCTTTTATGATGTGTTTAATGATGAAGTGTATAATGTTTTAAGTGGTTTAAAGTGGAAAATGCCCAAAGAGGATGTTATTTTATGAAGAATGTTTATTTTAATGTATTTGTTTTGTGAAATTTCTTGAAGTATTTAAATGTAAATGTAATGTGAATATTTTTGAATAAAAAAAAAAGAAAGAAAAAAAAAAAAAAAGAAATGCCCGATCTCATCTGAACTGGGAAGTAAAGCAGGGTCGGGCCTGGTTAGTACTTGGATGGGAGACCGCCTGGGAATACCAGGTGCTGTAAGCTTTTCGAAGTGCTTCATTTGGCAGCTGATTTAAATAGCCAACGCTTGACAGCCTCTTTCGCTTACGGCCATACCACCCTGGAAATGCCCGATCTCATCTGAACTCGGAAGTAAAGCAGGGTCGGGCCTGGTTAGTACTTGGATGGGAGACCGCCTGGGAATACCAGGTGCTGTAAGCTTTTCGAAGTGCTTCATTTGGCAGCTGATTTAAATAGCCAACGCTTGACAGCCTCTTTCGCTTACGGCCATACCACCCTGGAAATGCCTGATCTCATCTGAACTCGGAAGTAAAGCAGGGTCGGGCCTGGTTAGTACTTGGATGGGAGACCGCCTGGGAATACCAGGTGCTGTAAGCTTTTCGAAGTGCTTCATTTGGCAGCTGATTTAAATAGCCAACGCTTGACAGCCTCTTTCGCTTACGGCCATACCACCCTGGAAATGCCCCCTTGAGTTTGACTGAGTCAGTGCTTTCAAGGAAGTGTGAGGTGGCAGTAGGGAGAGAAAGGCTCTCCCATTTTGATTTTTCTTTATTGTTTTTTTTTCTTGATTTTGCTTAAATCAAATTGTATTAATTTTGTTTAGTTTTAGTTAAACCCCAGACAGTGTTATCTGTTTGGGGTTAAAACGTTTTGAAAGGATGGAAACTTTGGTAAAGGAACTGGAACTGAAAATGGACTATGGCAGCATGGACAAAGCTACTCCTGAAAACAACATATCTAGAGATTCAAACAACGGCATCGACGATAATGACACATGGGCAACTGTTGTGGCAAGAAGGAGGAAAACTAAATCAGACACAAGTAGAGAAGAAAGTGGAGAAATGCAACAAACGAAAGGTAAAGCAAATGCTGAACACTTGGAAAACAGCCAACAAACAAGTCATAGAAATGAGATGATAAACAAACTGAAAAGTCTAGCTAGATTTCAGAGACAATATAAAAAAGAAACAACTTTGACAATGACTGTGAAAGATCCTGAAAATATCACTGTAACTATGATTATAAAGGCTGTGGAAGATAAGACTGGAATTGGAAAATTGTTTGGACTGAGGAAAAAATCCAATTTTGACTTTGAACTAACTATGGAAAATGAAACGGACTGTGATCACTTAATGGATGGACTGATGATTAACCAACAATTTTGTGAAGTATCAAAACTCTGCGCAACTGAGAGAATGGTTTCTTTTTTGAACTTACCCAACTATATTCAAGATAGTGAAATCATCCAAAAGCTGGTGGACTGGGGAGTTTCTCCAATTCTCCCTCTGAGAAGAAGATATCATCCAGGAACAACTGTGGCTGATGGAACAAGGTTTATCAGGGTGAAATTTCCAAAAGAGGTTATGAGTCTTCCTTACAATGTCAAGTTTGATACAGAGGAAGGACCAAAATATTTTAGAGTCATACATGATCAGCAGATAAAAACATGCAGATTATGTGGAAGTGCTGAACATGAAAAAAAAGACTGCCCACAATTTGTGTGTAGAGAATGTCTGGAGCAGGGGCATTTTGCGCGGGACTGTAAAGCCCCACGGTGCCAAGGCTGCAAAAAGACAATATTGTGGTGCAGATGTGAATCGGATGAGGAAGAGACTGGAGTTATGGAAACGAACAAACAAATGGAGAAATCAAGCAATGAAGAACGGGAAGAGGAAGTACAGGAATTACCACCGGATGATTTGAATGAACAAGAAGAGGAGCGGGCCATGAGTGAAGAGGATGAAGGAGATACAGCAGAGACTGAGGCACAACATCTAATGAAAGACGATGGACAGGACATGGAAGAAGAACATGGAGCAGCAGGTGAAAATACAGAAAGCAGAATTGAGGAAGAGGTAAGCGATGATGATGATGATAATGAAGAAATAAATATTGGGACTAAAGACAGAACAATAGACAGCATAAACAGAAGACGGAGAAAAACTGTACAATTGAATATTCAGCAAGTGCTTAAGAAACGGAAATTACGAAAGGAAGCAAAAGCAAAACTAAAAACTGACAGAACTGATCTAAGATTTTAGATCATAAAAAAGACTACAAATGATTGATGATTTGTTTAATTTGGATTTTCTTTTGTTTGGATGGCTTGTTTTCTTTTATATTTCTAATGAACAACTTATGTTTGGTTTCAATTAATGTAAGAGGGCTGTCATCCAAAGTGAAGTTTGAAAATGTAATTGCTTTAACAGAAAAATGTGATGTTATATGTATACAAGAGACTGGATGGAATGAAAACATTGTTAAAGATTTTAAAAAATGTTGGGATGGGGAAATATTGTATAATAATGACCCAAATAAGAAAAAAGGCATGGCAATATTAATTAGAAGGGGAATAGGATATACATTTGATGTTTTATTTAAAGATAATTATGGAAGGATTTTAACTATTAAAATTATGAATAAGGATGAAGAAATAACAATATGTAACATACATGCTCCAAATGAAGACTTAGAAAGAGTTACTTTTTTTAAAGATCTAAGTGTTTTAATGAGTGGATGGAATAATGTTATTGTTTTAGGGGATTTTAATACTGTTTTAGAAAGAATAGATGTAGATGATCATATGGTGTATAGAGCAGATGTTGGAAGAAGAGAACTGAAACACATGATTGAAAAACATAAATATGTAGATGTATGGAGAGAGAGAAATAGAGCCAAAAGAGAATACTCAAGAAGGCAGTGGGTGAATACAGTTTTAAAACAAAGTAGATTGGACTATGTTTTATGTACAAGGAATTTAGAATCTTTTATTTCAAATATTTTTTACAAGATTTTTAGCTGTAGTGACCATGATTTTCTGTATGTAATGATGGATTTCAGTGGAGTTGAAAGAGGACCAGGTGTATGGATGTTTAATACAGAGCTTTTAAAGAATGATTTTTATAAAATTGAAATGGAAAACATGATTATTAATAGTGTAAATGACGAGTTATATGATGAAGAAATAAGTGTGTGGTGGGACAATGTAAAATTAGAGGCCAAAAGATTTTCAATAGAATGTTCAAAGAAAATGCAGAAAGCCAAAAGAGCTAAAGAAAGACAATTAAACAAGGAATGGGAGAATGAAATGGAAAAGATAACAGAAGGAAATATGGATATTAGGAGAATAGTGATATTAGAAGAGAAACTGAAAAAATTAGAAGAGGAAAAATGTATGGGAGCTAGAATAAGAAGTAAGATAAAAAATACAGTGGAGGGAGAAAGAAGTACAAAGTTCTTTTATGATCTAGAAAAAACACGACAAAAAGCAGATTTGATAAAGAATGTCTCAACAAAAGAGAAAACTGTCAAAGATAAAGAAAGTATTTTAAGAACAGTTAAATATTTCTATGGAACTTTGTTTAAAGCAAAAGGAGTTCATGAAAAAGATAAGGATTTTTTATTAAATCAAATAAAGGTTAAAGTAAGCGAAGAGGATAAAAAACTGTGATAGTGATATAACTGAAGAGGAGATCAATGAAGCTATAACACAGTTAAGTAATGGGAAAAGCCCTGGTTTAGATGGTTTGTCATCCGAATTTTATAAGACTTTTAAAGATGTTTTAATTCCAATTTTAAAAGACCTTTTTAATGCTATTTTAAAAAAAGGACAGTTGAGTGAGAGTATGAAGAAAGGAATGATTAAAATAATTTATAAAAATAAAGGTGATAAAGATGATTTGCAAAATTATAGACCTTTAAGTATGCTTAATACAGATTATAAAATATTAGCAAAGATTTTAGCAAACAGGCTTAAAAAGGTAGTTCCCACTCTTATTACTACTAACCAGGCTTATAGTGTTATAGGAAGAGATATAGCAGACACAGTAACAAGCATCAGAGATTTAATCTGGTACATAAAAGAAAAAAAAGATGAAGGATTTTTATTCAGCATAGATCTAGAAAAGGCTTTTGATAGAGTTGAGCATAGCTATTTATTTGACATAATCCAGAAATTTGGCTTTGGTGAGAATTTTATTAAGTGGATAAAATGTTTTTATACAGACATTTTTAGTTTTTTTAAAATAAATGGATTTTTAACCGACTACATTGAGATTTCTAGATCTATAAGACAAGGATGTCCTTTATCAGCATTATTATACACATTAGTTGCTGAACCTTTAGGCTTAGCTATAAATGGAGAAAAGGAAATTAAAGGGTTTAAAATAGAAATCAATAGAACAGAACAGAAAATTTTCCAGTATGCTGATGATACCACTCTGTTTTTAAAAGATTTTAAAAGTGTTGGAAAAGCTATGGAAATATTTGATAAATATTGTCGAGGATCGGGAGCAAAAGTAAATAAAGAAAAAACTGAATATATGAAGATGGGAAAAGTAGACATTCCACAAGGAAATTGGGAATATAAAGAACAAAAAAAATTACATAAAGATCTTAGGCATTACACTGGGATATGATGAAATTAAAACTAGAGAAATAATTTGGGATGAACTTATAAATAAAATGGAAAAAAGATTATGTTTTTGGAAACAGAGAGTATTGTTTTTAAAAGGAAAAGTACTGGTATTAAATTCTCTTTTTCTATCTAAGATGTGGTATGTTTTAAGTGTTGTTAGTCTACCTACGTGGGTGTATAAGAAAATAAAAACTATGATTTTAAAGTTTTTATGGGATGATAAACCATCTAAAATTGCATATAACACTATCATTGGAAAGGTGGATGAGGGAGGACTAGGACTTATAGATCCATGGATAAGAATGAAAAGCATGAGAATTAAAACATTAAAAAAGTTTTTAAATGAAGACAATATTCCATGGAAAAGCATAATGAGTTATTTTATTAATAAATGTGGACAAATAGGAGATGATTTCTTATGGATGGCATTTAAAGACCGCATGATAGAAAATATTCCTGAGTTTTATAAAGAGTTGTTGAGAACATGGAAATGCTTTTATAATAATATACAAACTGAGATTGAAGGGAGAAAACTTTATTTACAGCAACCCTTATTTTTAAATCAGAACAATAAAAGCAAAAAGCAAATGTTTTATGAGAACTGGTATGCAGTGGGTTTTAGACAAGTAAAAGACATTTTATATGATTTACCGACTCAAGCAATAATAGATACACTGGAGGAAATAGAAGATGTAGATGATAAAGAAAAAATTGAAGATCAATACAAGAAGTTAAGATTAGCATTACCAGATCACTGGATCAAAACTATTGAAGAGAATGAAAAAGAAACTGAAAATAGAAAAATAAAAGTTTTTTTAAAAATGGATGAAGATAAAATTAGTATCAATGATTGTCCTATCAAGATGTTTTATACATGTTTGTGTAATACTGTGTTTAAAAAACCTAAATCAAGAGAATTTTGGGAAAAGTTATTTGAAAACTTTGATACTTCAAATATATGGAAAAATGTAAGATCAATTTTAAAAAGTCCAGCATTGGAAAACTTTGATTTTATGTTAAGACACAACTGCATAATGACAGAGATCATCTTTAAAAAGATTGGGGTATCACAAGATGATTTGTGTAAAGTGTGTTTGGAAAAAAAGGAAGGCGTGTTACACCTATTTTTAAATTGTAAAAAGTTGAGTGATTTTATGAAGATGTTGAAAACAATGGTGTGTAATTTTCTGTATGATGAAAACATTATTTTAGAAGAATGGGATACACTGTTTTTATTTGGTTTTAATGGGAAAACAAAAAATAAGTTTGCTCTTAATTATATGTTGACTCTTGCAAGATTTACAATATGGAAAAGAAGAAATATTATGAAACAAAAGAAAAAAGAAATTCCATTGGTTTTGTTGTATAAACAGATTGTGAATGAGGAAATAATGGTTATATATGACTATTGCAAAATGTATGAAAAGATGGACATTTTTGAAAAATGTATTACAAAAAATAATCCATATATTGTACAAACTTGGACTGGTTTTAAAGTTTTCTTACCTAAAGATTTTTAAATATTTTATCTTTTAAATATTTGTATGTATAAATGTCAAGATTGTTGATGATGTATTTTTTAATAAAGAAAAAAGAAAAAAAAAAAGCTCGAATCTGCTCAGGAGCAAGTGTCTTTCCCACGATTAGATTGCAGCATCTTAACAAAGTCTGCACTGGAAGTCTCTCTTTGCCATTGCTCCTTTTAGCAAGAGCACCCTATTGAAACAGGAACAGTAAAGATTCACAATTAGAGTAGTAATACTCTATAACTGGATTTGAATATAATAACAACAACAATGTGGGGTCTGCTGTGATGGAATCAGTAACTTTCACTCTTTTGTGAAATAACAGTTACCTTGTAATCAGGTTTAAATGCATTGCAGCTGGCTGCCGTTAGGAGAAGACTTCAAATGCCTTGAGTAGGGCTCAAATAGAGACAGAACTGTGGTTGACAGGAAGGTGGGAGTGCTTCCTAAGCTGGTATTAAGGAGCTCTTTTTCTTTGTGGAGGAGCTCCAGCAAGGCATGGCTAAATTGAATTGATTTCCCAGTGCTGTTGTGCTACTTGAAACAAGTTGGTGTGGAAACTGCTCAGGGAAAGCAGCTTTGTAAGGTAGCGTGGCCGAGCGGTCTAAGGCGCTGGATTAAGGCTCCAGTCTCTTCGGGGGCGTGGGTTCGAATCCCACCGCTGCCAGGCAGCCCTTTTAGGATGCTTGAGAATGACCTCTCTGCTTGAGCAAACAGACTTGCAAAGAGATACTGCATGCTTCCGCTCACATCCAAATGTAGACTCCTTGGCCAAAGTTGAAGGGCTTCACTAGGAAGCTCTGCGTCCTCTCTGCTGTTCTGCTTCTGTAAAATTGGGCAGAAAAGGGACCACTGCATAAATTCATCGAGGGTAGCGTGGCCGAGGGGTCTAAGGCGCTGGATTTAGGCTCCAGTCTCTTCGGGGGCGTGGGTTCGAATCCCACCGCTGCCAGGTGTGGTTATAAACAAGGCCAAACTGCTTGAGTGTGTGTGTGCATTCTCAGTGAACGCTGGAAGTGAGAGAGTACATTTAAGTTGGCAACTAGTCAGTATAATGTGTTCTTTGAAACTCACGGCAGACTCGTTGGTGTGATAGCAACACATCCCCAAGCTCGAATCTGCTCAGGAGCAAGTGTCTTTCCCACAATTAGCTTGCAGCATCTTAACAAAGTCTGCACTGGAAGTCTCTCTTTGCCATTGCTCCTTTTAGCAAGAGCACCCTATTGAAACAGGAACAGTAAAGATTCACAATTAGAGTAGTAATACTCTATAACTGGAT
>NC_141024.2:67987500-68027500 GCF_052040795.2 Danio rerio | reverse complement strand
ATGTGGCCCAGGATCTATGTCCAGTGCACGTACTAGCAGTTACAAGGCAGCAAAATGCTTAACCCGTCCCTGGGTGGGCTTGAATCACCAACCTTTCAGTTAACAGCCGAACGCACTAACCGATGCGCCACAGAGACTAAGTGAAAGGGCACCTACAGTGGTAGAAACCCGGAACTTTGTCTCAAAAGGTCTGCTATATGAACCTTAATGATAGTTTGCTGAGAGAAAGAGAGGTAACAGAAACGCCCAATGTGGGACTCTAACCCACGACGCTGAGATTAAGAGTCTCATGCTCTATCGACTGAGCTAGCGGGGATGATGAGAAGCTCTTTTAGGAACCAGAAACCGTTTACAGTAATACCTTCCCTACCCGTGAAAATCTTCTGCTAAATCCTGATTTCATCTTGTAACGCTGGACAGAATGTGGCCCAGGATCTATGTCCAGTGCACGTGTTAGCAGTTACAAGGCAGCAAAATGCTTGATCCGTCCCTGGGTGGGCTTGAACCACCAACCTTTCAGTTAACAGCCGAACGCACTAACCGATTGCTACAGAGACTTAGTGAAAGGTCACCTACAGTGGTAGAAATGCGGAACTTTGTCTCAAAAGGTCTGCTATACGAACGCTAATGTAAGTTTGCTGAGATAGAGAGAAAAAAATAACAGAAACGCCCAACGTGGGGCTCGAACCCACGACCCTAACATTAAGAGTCTCATGCTCTACCGACTGAACTAGCCAGGCGGATGAGGAGTCCCCACTGGAACTAGACACTGTTAACAGTAATACCTTCCTTACCCGTGACAATGTTCTACTAAATCCTGATTTCATCTTGTAACGCTGGACAGAATGTGGCCCAGGATATATGCCCAGTGCACATGTTAGCAGTTGCAAGGCAGCAAAGTGCGTAATTCGTCAGTGGGTGGGCTCGAATCACCAACCGTCCTTATATCTTGTTTAATACCCATTTTATTCATTTATACTATTCATTTTATTTATTTACTCATTTATATTAATATGCGAATATGTCTCAATAAATAATTAAAATTTTGTTAATTAGTTGAGTGCTATAGGTCTTACAAAAGCCTTTTATCTAAAAATAGCGTAAAAACTCTTAACTGTACATAAGCTCATTGATCTCTCCATTTTTCTTCTTAAAATAGGTCTCTAGTAATTCATCTTCATCGCTCAACTATTTTTTTTTTCAATTATTACAATGCAGTCTTTTGGTATTGCTTTTTTCAACTCATGACATTGTCTTTGTAATTTTGCTTTAACAACTCTTTTATACCCATCCTCCACAATTACTTTTAATGGTACAAATCCTTTTATTACTTCATATAATACATCTTTAACTTGTCTTAATCCTCCGTCCCACCATTCCTTAAAATATAAAACATTTCCTTCACTTAAAATTGTTGAATTCAGTAAAAGTGGTTGTTCTAGAATCTGCGCCCTTGCTTTTGGTATAATCAACACATTTTCTAAAAATCCCCCTCATGATTCTAAGACCTCAACATAAAATTTTGGCAGACCTGCTATCATCCGTTTCTTCATCTTCATCAATAAAACATTACATCCCATATTAAAATGTCCACATTTCTTCAAATAATAATCCAACAAACTTTTCCAAATCACACCCATTTTCCCTTCCAAAAACCTTTGAATAATCTTAATTGTTAATGTTTTCATTTTTAAAAAAACTATCCAAAAGTCCCAGACCTCCTTCTTTTACCTCCCCAAAGTATAATAAGCAATCTTGGCTCTTCCATTTCCCCACAAAAACTTTAAAACTACAACATAAATTTTTTTATAGTATACTTCAGGCAACGCAGTTACACTTAACACATACCAGACCTTTGACAACATTAAAGCATTTAAGATAAATACTTTCCTTTTTAACGTCAAATTTCTAGCTTTCCAAAATCTCAGTCTTTTCTCAATTCCATTTAAAACTCTCTCCTAATTTTAAATCTCTGCTTTATTAGAATCCATCCCCACCCAAATTCCCAACATTTTTTGTGTTCCTTTTTTTCTTTAAAGGGTATATGTTGTGTTATTTCTTTTACTCTTCCCACCCTCATGCTCAAACTTTTTCCAACATTAACCTTAGCTCCTGATGCTTTACAATATCGCTCTCAAATCCCCAACGATGAAGTATCATCAGCGTATTGATACACAGCTTCTCTGTTGTCATTGTTTTCTATTTGTATCCCTTTAATGCTTCTATCTGATTTTTATTGCCAATCCCAGTGGCTCAGCTACCAGTGTGTATAATAAAGCAGACAGTTGACATCCTTGCCTTATTGATCTAGTTGGTTGAAGACATTCTGTTAAAAAAATACATTTAATACAAGTTAAAATATCTGTATAAAAAATTTAAATCCATTTTCTAAAATTTTCCCCAAATCCAAACTCCTTAAGAACTGCAAATAAAAAATCATGCTCTACCCTGTCAAAAGCTTTCTCCAAATCTAAACCTATTAACACCCCCTTTCTCTTTTTCTTGCATATAGTAGACAATTTACCTTCCCCAATTCACCTGTACCGCATGTTTTTTTTGATTGTGGGGAAAACCGGAGCACCCAGAGGAAACCCACGCGAACACTGGGAAAACATGCAAACTCCACTCAGAAATGCCAACTGACCAGGGCACAGTACTGTGTGTGTGTGTGTGTTCGTGTGTGTATATATATATATATATATATATATATATATATATATATATATATATATATATATATATATATAAAGCAGCTACTTTTTTGAGCAAATTCTGTATCCTTTACCCAAATTCTGTACCCTTTGAATGTTTATATTGCATAAACTTTTATAATATATTGCTTTTTGTTTTATTATTAATTTAATTTGTATTTATTTACTTTTTTCTTACTGTAAATACAATTGTCATTACTAAACACTGTTTTTCCTATATTTGTGTCATCCTATTGTTGTAATTGTATTACTTCTTCCTTGTTTATGCATGTAAAGCCTATATATATATATATATATATATATATATATATATATATATATATATATATATATATATATATATATATATATATATATAGCCCCTCATGTTTTTTTTATATTTCCTAAATTATGTAAAACATAGCAAGAAAATCTTCACAGTATGTCTGATAATATTTTTTTCTTCTGGAGGAAGTATTATTTGTTTTATTTCAGCTAGAATAAAATCAGTTTTTTATTCTTTTTTAAACCATTTTAAAGACAAAACTATTAGCCCTTTAACTATTAGCTATTTTTTCTCGATAGTCTACAGAACAAACCATCCTTATACAATTACTTGTCTAATTTACTGTCATGGCAAACATAAAATAAATTAGTTATTAGAGATTAGTTATTAAAACTATAATAATAAAAAATGTGCTGAAAAAATCTAATCTCCATTAAACAAAAATCGGGGGAAAAAAAAACTTTTTTTTATTTGTTCAAACTACTCAATTAAAATGTGCTGAAATAACACAATTCTTGAGATTTCATTGGGACAACTTAATGTTCAGTCCAAATAATTTGGTAAAAGTGTTAAGTTACCTTAATTTGTGTTAAGACAACATGGAAGAATTGTGTGGAACCCTGCACAAATATGGTGATCAGTTCATAATAAGTTGAAACACATTGTTAGATTTTGCTGTATTTGGCTTAACCATTCTTGGGTGGCTCGCCAATGTATAGATGACTATTAATACATAAAATAAGTAAGCTGACCAAAGTTCTTACATGGAGAAGACTTTATTGAAGACAATGAATAGTGCAGTTCCTCAGCTGTGATGTTAACTTGTCTGTCTTCAAGTAAGTTAAACAAAGTACTGTCTGTGAGACACTGCTTTATAACAAAGGATGATCTAATTTGTGAATCATGTTTTTGCTAAGCATGTGAGCCTCTCGAAAGTAGTTTATAAATAAACTTCACTTGAATAAACAGCCAAACTACATGAAAAAGCTGCCGTTTTGAATATACCCGTGTTTGTGTGGACAAGGCCTCAATTTTGCTGACTCTGTTATCCATTGTGAAGCTTTAGGTGAGTGCTGAGGATTCTTTTACAATTAAAGCCCTTTCCACACTCACTGCATCTAAAACGATCCTCTCCTGAGTGAATCTTCATATGGTTCTTAATGGAGTCTTTGCGTGTGAGACTCTTTCCACACTGATCACATGTGAACACTGTGGTTCCAGTGTGACCATTCATGTGGTTCTTGAGGCTAGCTTTAGTTGTGAAGCTCTTTCCACACTAAGCACATTTAAACGGCTTCTCTCCAGTGTGACTTATCATGTGGTGTTTGAGTGAGCTTTTATGTGGAAAACTTTTACCACACTCTGTGCATGTGTAAGGTTTCTCTCCAGTGTGAATCCTCATGTGGATGTAAAGGTCTTGTTTTTTACCTAAACTCGTTCCACACTGTTCGCAGGTGTAAGGTTTCTCCCTAGTGTGATCTCTCATGTGAGCAATCATGTGCGGCTTTTTACTGAAACTCTTTCTACACTGTTTACAGCTGAAAGGCTTCTCTCCAGTGTGAATTCTCATGTGCTCTGCCAGGTTTCTTGCATGGCGGAAGCTTTTTCCACACTGTTGGCATGTGTATGGCCTCTCTCCAGAATGAATTCTCATGTGGGATTTAAAGCTTTGTTTTTGACTAAAACTCTGTCCACACTGTTCACAGGTGTAAGGTTTCTCCCCTGTGTGAACTCTCATGTGAACATCAAGGTTTGGCTTTTGACTGAAACTCTTTCCACACTGTTTACAGCTGAAAGGCTTCTCTCCAGTGTGAATTCTCATGTGTGCTGCAAAGTTTCCAACATGATAAAAGCTTTTTCCACACTCTTGGCATGTGAACTTCCTCTCTCTAGTGTGAATTCTCATGTGAGCTTTAAAGCCTTGTATTTGACTAAAACTCTTTCCACACTGTTTGCAAGTGTAATGTTGCTCCCTAGTGTGAACTCTAATGTGAACATCAAGGTTTGACTTTTGACTGAAACTCTTTCCACACTGTTTACAGCTAAAATTACTTTCGTTTGATGAAGTCTTTTTAGTCAGTGTGGGTTTTTCATCAGTCGTTATTTCTTGGGGTTTCTCAAACTGCTGTTTCTCATCTATTTCATTCTGTTGATGAGTCTCTTCTTTCAGCACCATCAGATCTAAAAAAAAAAAAAAAAAGTTAACTTTAGTATGAAGGCTCAAAGCGACACCTCAAGCGACTTTTTCACCCAAATATTAAAATGACCTTACCATTTACTCTCCGTCATGTGGTGTTAAACTTTCCTTTATTGTGGAACACAGTGAGCCAGTAGCGTTTTTTTTAAATATCTTCTTTTGTGCTTAACAGGATCAAGAAACTCATAAAGGTTTAAATTCACATGAGGGAGAGTAAATGGTGAGGCTATTTTCATTTTTGCGTCAACTATCCCTTTAAAAGGTTCCTACAATTACCCATTTTTTACAAGATGTAAAATAAGTCTTTGGTGTTCCCAGAATGTTTCTGAGGTTTCAGCTCAAAATCAGGTCATATACCTTGTAGAATATTTATGTTTGGGGATCAGAGGAAAACCTAGCTCTTTTTGTGCCTGTGGCTTTCAATGCAAATAATCAAATGCACTCGCTCTAGATTACTCGTGTTGCGTTTCCTCTTGCTTGGAAGACCCGATTGAGACAAATCCTGCATGTCCATAGCAGGTATGCATAATTATGCTTATATTTGCAAGTTTGCATTATTGTATAAAACGTATGCAAATGCTTAATGCCACGTTTGTTTTAAACAGGAGTGATGAGGAGATGGCAAGATGACATACTTTGTTACTTGTTTTCATTTATTTGTACTTTTGTCTTTGTGTATGTCCTGAGGCTTAGCTGAAGACCTACTTGGTGACATTGTATATACCCGACAAGATGCAGAAATGCCATCTAAAAAGGTTACTTGCGATTCGTCCAATCAGGGACAGTGACAATGTAAATATACAAAATAATAATGATAACCCAGGGTTTACAAATGTGAACTGTCTGTTAATGAACACCCAGGATTATTTTTTAACCCCAGGTATAGCATGAGCAGTGTGGAAGGTGACTACAGATAACCCAGAATTTATCCAGGTATAGATTGACCCAGGGTTAACAATTTGTTAAAAGTGTGAAAAGCTCTAAGAATACTCAGCATCAGCTCTCAGGATAAACAGAGTATAATGACAAACAGCCACAATTGTCAATCATGTCATGATGACCTGGGGCCTGTTTCAGTAAGGAGGTTCAACCAACTCAGAGTTTAATCTTGAACTCTGAGTTGATTTACAGAGAGATTAAATTCTCAGAGTTTTCGGTTTCAGAAAAACATTTGAGCTACAAAAGTCTTTCAGTCAAGAGCAGTGAGGGATTTTCTCCTTTTGTTGTTTGAATAATGATAAAAACAGTTGGCAGCAGGAATATTGCGCACTGTCACTTTAAGAATAGTGCGGCTCTGATATGGTTTCTCTTTCACATGTCTTGATTCTCAACTTGTTTGTTTATTATACAAATGAGGGTTAATATAAATAATCACTAAACACCACACAAATTTGTATGTATTTGACCATTAAAGCGCTCACATTAAGATGGCGTTAGATGTGTGTTCTCTGCTTGTCTCCGAGCCTGTCCTAGGCTAAGCGCAGCACACACAGAGCATGTGCACTTACACACTTTTAAAAATAGGAATGATGGCCGCCCCGTGCTGCAAAAGTTACATTACAGCACGTGCTTTTAGTCATTTTCACGTGGAACTGAGCTTTGCAGAGCAACAAATGTGTACAACTGGAAAGGGGGTGGTATATGATGGAATAATCGTTTATTTCGATTAATGGTTTTTCATAATCATTAGAAGCCTAAATCGAAATCGCAACCAGATTTTCGATTAATTGCACTGCCCTATCAAGTAGTAGAGGTTGATATGACATTTAAAATGTAAGCAGGACTAAAAAATCTTTTTAGAACGAGTAATAATCTGGTGGAGGCCTGTGTTTGGAGTTCTGGAATGCGTGGCGTGACGATTCGGGACACTTTATGTTTCTGCTGCGTCACTGAGTGTCTGGTGTGCCGTGTCGCGCCACATTCGGTGCCTCAGTCAAAGTTAATTTAGTGTGTGTGGTTATTAGTCTCGGTGTAGAAGCTCGGCACTTGTACACCGAGACTATACAAAGACACAAATGATTTTGTACGACTGAATGCTCAACCTAGCTTAGCTTCTCTCTCGGTCTGTCAGCCTGTCTGTTGCAAACACAGAGCATGGAAGCTCTTGGCTCTGCCCCCTTGTTATGTTGGGCGGGAAGCGGAAACTGTGAAGCAACACGCCCCTAAAACAGCAAACTGTGTAAACGCCCCCAACATCACACTTTTGAACACATTATAATAAAAACATCTGAACTGTGTGTTGAACTGAACCTAAACTGGCACACTCAGAAGAACCATAATATTAAAATTAAATCATAAAAAAGGGGTAAACTATGTACCCTTTAAGCTTATCATTCATTAAAAAAGGACTTGCCAGTCTTGTACGTGACTTTGTTCTTTGTGTAACTGAAATGTAGGCAATAGTTCATTCAAAAAATGTGAATTAAATTTTTGCGCACATAAAAGATGTGCGAATAAAGCAGTGTTTCCATTTAATGAATCAAAGAGAACAAAATCATCACTTACTGAATAATTGGCGTCAAATATCAACAGTAAAAACCCAGAGTTTTTCTCATTTCAGGGCTAAAATACTCTGAGTTTACACTTAACCTTCTTTCTGGAACAGGGACCCGATCTCATATGCTATTGTTTTAGAACTTCAGTTGCCTATTGGACAAATGACCAGGAATAATAAATGGCAGAAAACGGTCACACTACTTGCTCTGCAAACATGGGTGTTCATGTCTATACATACAAAGAAAATAAATAAAATAAGAAAATATGACTTTGCAACATCAAGCAGCATTAGGCATGGACCAGTATAAGATTCTGACGATATGATAACCTTGAATAAAAATATCACACTTTCACAGTACTGATTACTGCTCTAAAATATATTCTTTTAAATGTCTGGGTAAAAACAAAAACACTTTTTCCTCTTTGAACACAAAACATTTTCTTTTGAGAAACTTTTTTAATATTTTGGAGCAGTAAACATGTCAGGCTAAATTATTCAATTGAATCCTTAACTTCTGCTGTCTTCATTTGTTTCAAAAACACAGATTTCTTTACAATTTAAATCAGCATCTTTGGATATCTTTTTTGCTGGAGATACTGTTGTCCTGAAAAACTTAAAACAATATGTAAATAAAAAAACGTACATATGACGATTACAGCAGAAAAAAACTGGTGGTTTTAAAACCTTGACTTTTTTTAAACTGCATTATACTTTGAAATTTGTTATTGTCCCATGCCTCACCAGAACAACACTGTTTTTAGGATCTAAAAATGTATTCTTTAAAAAAAAAAGTCTCAAGCAAAAAGATTCCAATGGCGCCGCCTGCTGGTACATGAAGAATATGGTCAATATTCTGACGAACTTTACACTCAGATGTTTGCATATCATCAGCATGCTGTAATCCATTTCTTAATCAGCAAAAGTCATTTTAAACTAGTTTGTTGGCCAGTTGTAGTCAGTGCAATGCTAAACGTTATTGTGCCATTATAATTTGTTTGTTTTGTCTCACGTCATCCCACAACAACAACATATAGTTTAGATTACTGTACAATGTTTTATAATAATAATTAACTATTTTAGTGTCCATTTCATTCAGCATATTTCAAATTAAGGGCATCCACATTTTCTGACATACTTTAAATCAGGGTTTCTGCAGGTTTCACCAAGTTAAATTTAAGACTTTTAAAGACATTTTTAAGACCATTATGAATGAAATTTTTGATTAAGGAATTTTTCAAATGCCCCAGATGAAAAAGATTTTTATTTGTCCTATCAAAAAATATAACAATTTTATACATTTAATGATACTATAATAAATTAATAATAATGTTAAAATATTTTAGATATTTCTTAGCAAAAAATCTTAAATATTGCGTAAAAACAAGAGAGCTCGATTAGGATCCACACACTTTTTTCCAAAATAAACTTTCTTTAAAATAAAAAAACAAATTAACAAAAGTTAAAAAAACTAAAATAATCTAAATCTATGCACAACAATCTGTCCAGGTCTATGTCCTCAGCAGTAAATACATGGAGCATGTTTAAACAAATGAAGCACGAAAATAATTAAACTATTATAATAAATAAAGTAAAAATGATCTTTTTGAATGAAAAGTTTAAAGATTTATTTAGATGGATTATTGGTGATTGTATGGGTTTTGGCCAGATTGGGTAACAAAACATGAACAAAGGAAAATGAAGACTTGTTTAAGAAGATTTAAGACCTAAAACACAATATTTCAGTAAATTTAAGACTTTTAATGTGAGCGCTTTAATGGTCAAATACATGCAAATTTGTGTGGTGTTTAATTTTAGGTTTTCGAATTTAAGACATTTTAAGACCCTGCGGGTATTAAATAGATCATATCTGTGAGAACTAGTAACAACGACTAAAAACAAGTTTAAACCCATAAAGAAGTTGATGAAAAAAGGGAATTGTGATCAACGTGACATATGCAAATGGAAAGTACTAAGCCAACACAATCACTGTAATAGCAGATATCTTCTATGAGAATACTGTAGGTCAAATATCGTCAGCTCAGTTAAACTTTTTTAATTTATTGTTTTTATTTACTTTATATAGCACCAGTGCTCAAGGGCGCTTTACAGACAGTAGGAGAACAAGAAAAGCAACAAACTTAGGTAGAGAAAATGGGAGACTAACAATACATAAAATAATGACAAAAGACATGAAAACAAGTGACAAAAGAAACTCATTCCAGTCTTTCAATGAGTGCTTATGTGCATTTAGGAGAACTAGGCAGCACACTCAGGGCTGCAAGATGGATTTTGAGAATGAAAACCAACCTGTTTGTTCCTGCAGATCTTCCTGTTTGACTGTAAATGTTTCTTCAATCTTCAGATCTTCACTCTCCTCTTTAATAAACGCCATCTTTATAACAGTGTGGAGAACAGTTACTTCAGCAGGAGTTTTTCTCTGCGTTTGGACACTTTATCCTGTTTAAAATGAACAAAACAATAAAAATGTTCTGTTTAAAATGAATAAACAATGAACAAAAACAAAATAACTTCTCTTCAACACTTGCTTTAACAGTTTCTTTATATAAGAGGGATTAACAAAAAGAAATCAGGTAAGTCTGAGCAAAAAACAATAGCCACAAAAGAGACGATTAAGACCAGTACTCCATTTCTTATATATAGTGATGTTTACTTTGAATAGAATGACATTATGCTATTTAATAAATAAACCTTCATTAAAACACTTATTACACACTTTACTGTTGCTTTATTCAAACTTTAAAATTTTTTAATTATTTTGTTTGTTTTATTTATTTTATTGTCTGCTTACAGCAACATTGTAGCACTCTTTTGCACAAGACAAGAATTTACTCTTATGGACAAATAAAGTTTATCCTATCTTATTCAAACAATAGATCTTACTGTGAGTAAAATAGTACTTCGTTGTATAAAGGGTCCAGTTGTCAGGATAAAAACTATATTTATAACCAAATAAACAAACAAACAATAAAGAAGCTTTTAAAAATGACTTAAGAACTTAATATAACGTTGAACAATGCATCCACACATGTTTAGATTTTACATTTTATAATGTTAGCATTCAGATATTATTTGAGTGTAAATTCAGAATGTGCAACTTACCTTTCCAGTCTTCAATAAATAAGTGGGATGAAAAAATGGCCTCAGTGGGTTTTTCTTTCTATGTTGTTTTTGGTAATAATCCCAATGTAGGAATCTACAATCGTAGTTTGTCCTACAAAGTTGTTCTCTTTATCAAGCAAAATAAGCCAATGAAGATTTTCTTAGGAACCCAGAATATATAGACACAACCCTGCTGAGCTACACTCAAAAAAATGAACTTTCCCTATTGTTAGTTTTACTAAACCCATCCTTGTTCACATTACATAAAACATAATAGTAATTAAATTAACATAAGTTTACCATGTTATTTCTACAAAAATGTAGTACTGTAGGCTTTACTTAATAAGGGTTTGACAGGCCAACTTAACATTGTTGAGTAAAACGCAAAAACCTCTTAAAATTGGATATTTGCTGATACCGTAGCTACCTACCTGGAGGCGGAGCAACGGAACAGTCAGAGAGAGGAACATGTGAAGCACATGAGGAGGAGAAGATGGTGGCTTTGTCAGGTATGAGTATTTCATTAATCTTTAGTGTTAAATATCACCAGGAAAAGTGATGTGAGTGTTCACAGAATTATGTTAATTTATTATATCAGTGTATTATGGAGTCTTTTGAATTTTAGCATTTTTAGCCTGTTATACTGACTCGTGTTTCTCAAGGAAAGCATGTGGCAGTGCAAAGACTGCAAAATAACCATCACAACTAGATCACAGTTGTTGAAACACTATAGATTAGTGCATAGACATTGTGGTCGCGGTATTCGTTTTTCATGCACTTATTCTGACTGTCGCTGTAGATTTAAAACGTGGAGTGCACTACACAGCCATCTTAATTGTAGCCATGCAAAGGAGAACACGGGGTTACCTGCAAGTGTAACCACATTCAATTGCCATGTGTGTTCTTGCAGCCATATAGACTCAGAATGGGAGTATTTTAGTCATATCTATAAGAACCTGAAAACAATGAGACAGTACTTTGTATGAAAGCTATTCTTACTATAATCCTGTGTCTTAAATTTACTCAGATTGCTGCTGAATTCAGTCGAATCACTACTGTCCCACTAATTCAAACATTTTTCAAAACTGGATGGTTACACCAGCAAGCTGGACAGCATTTACCGTACAAAAGAAGAAATTGCAAAACGGAAAATTTGAAAACTCATGGCTACCATCGACAAGGTTTGTTATCTGTATTTATGATGCTTGTAAATAATTTCCACTTTAGTATGGTGTTTTTTTTCATTGTATATACCTAATGTCTCTTCTACAGAATGATGCCATCTCAACTTGGAGAGCTTGCATTCTCAGAGCACTTTCTGTGTATCTTAATGAAGACTATTAAAACCTCATGAAGGAGTATACAGTAAGTATAGTTCTCAGTCAGTTAATATTTAAAATGCCATCACATAAATTCACATAATATAGTCAAGGAATATCAATACACAAAGTATATTTACCTTGGGGTTGTCAAAAGAACAGACTTCAGCACCAGTCTGCACTGAAATAAAAGATTGTTATGATGCTAGCATTTTTCTGTGGAAATTTTGAGCACAGTCGAGCAGATTCTCAAGCAGATTTGTCTAGGCAGATTAAGGTGGCAATTATCAGTGTTGCCAATCACAGTCACATCTGTTGAGCACAATAACACTGGCCAATTGAATTTCTTTGGAAGAATGACGGTTTCTTCACATTTTTTAAAATTCAGTACAGAAGCCTGTACTTTTGACCACCCTAACAAACACAGTAAAGTAGTTTTGTAAGTCACAGCAGGTGCGTGATGTGAAAGATTAAGGAATGGACAGTTGATACAAAATTCTTTAAATTTACAATCTGTGTTTTTGATGTAATTAAACTGACTGAACAGTGATACTGTTTTTGTGTTTTGTAGGCGACAGACTTTGAGAGAGACATGGCCAATACTGTCATTTAAATCTACATCGTTAAGCCTGAAGGTGTAGAAGTCTGTGACCCACCATCAGTTGCTGGACTGATTTTTGAGGGAGTAAAAGTGCTTCAGAACCTTGGTGATGTCACCAAGGCTTGTTCTCTTTCTTGGAGAGTCAAATACAGCGTGAATCTCAGTTATCCTTCAGACCTGAAATACACTTTTGAGTTTTTCAGAAAGTGTTGCTGGGACTTGCACATAAACTGTCACACAAAATACAAGTTCTCAAAAACAAACTTGTTGGCTGAATCAGTACATCATTCTGGACGGATGAAAGAAATAGAGGAAGAAGCTTTTTTGAGACACTTAAATTGTTTCTAGTTTTAAAATTAAGGGCCAATTTTAAAGTTATCTTTGTCGATGGCACCAAAGTTTTAAATGGAGTTCTACAACTTTAAATGGTTATAATTGTTTGATTATTTACAAAGATTCAGATTTTCAGTTTTATTATTTTCTTTGCTTTTTTTAAATTCTTATGCTGCTTGTCTTAAACTTTCATTTTCTTTTTCAAAGTAAAATTTATTACTTGCAGTTGCACATATTGAAAGAACATTTTGGTCAATAGTAAAACTTCTTTTATAAATTTTTTTTATGTTTATTTTTTAAACAAGCTATTGTTTTGTGGTGGTTTTCATAAATAAAGGTCAGTTGTATACTTTATATTAAACCTTTTGAAATATCAGCAATTGAGCATTGTAGCATTTTGTGACACAGGAAAAAAATGTCAAATTACTTTTGTAAATTTGCTCTTATACATTTTTCTTCCAATATTTGAAGTAGCACATTGTAAGAATGTTCACTATTGACCAAATGTTGCTTTCGCATTTTTTTTCTTTCTTTTTGTACTTTTATTTGAACTGTTTGAGAATGTTTACAAAAATAGAGGCCAGTTTTAATGTTACTCTCACTATTGATTGTAAAGATCAGAAATTAATTTTAGCAGTATTTTAACATTCCATGTACAACATTTTTCAAAGTAAGATTATTTCAGATTCTTAAAGCCAGTTGCACTTTAAAAGACCCTGTAAATGTTAACTGAAAGCATCTGATGTTTTAGTGTGTTTGTTTCAAAGGAAATTGAAATTGTTTTATGGGTTTTTAGCAGTTGTATGTTGCAAAACATTGCAAAGAAAATAAATTCATTTTGTTTCTAAAAATATGTTTGATTATTTAAGTTTTACACTTGTAGAGCACATACATTAGAAGTGAAATATATATATATATATATATATATATATATATATATATATATATATATATATATATATATATATAAATAAAGTGTTCACCTTACATACTAAAAGTTCATAATTCTAACATAACATTACTAAGTAAAATATACATAAAACTAAAATGCAATAATGACACATCTAAATAGGTTGAATGTTCTAAGAAATATTTTGTAAACTTTACCTGGATTTCTTTAGTTCATTTAACTATATTGTTACTTGTAGAAACTACTCAACACAGTTACGTGGAACCACTTGACACTCTTTTTTTATGTAAGTCCAACAAATCATTTTTTTGAGTGTACTGGATCTAGAATGTGATTGGATAAGACTCAATTGGCCTCCATTAATGCTGGTATAGAGATGCAAATGAGCAGTGGGGAGCAGTGAAGAATCAAGCCACATACTGTGGGGGATGGGAAGTTCAGCAGCTTTACAAATCATAGTTTTACAGAGAAATAATGATGTATTGGGAAAATAAGTTGACTTTAGCCATCGTCATTTGTTTTGTTGCTGTTGTTTTATAGGATTATTGATTGAAGCGTTTTTATTTTGGCTGCTGCATTTTGTAGTTAATGTTGATACATTTATGTTGAGGTACTTTGATTTGAAACACATTTCAATTTATTTTTCCCAAGCCTGGTTAAAAGGTAATGCAAGAGTTGTGTGTTGTTTTTTTAGAAGCTTCTCAGAGTTTTGTGTAAAGATGCAAATGAGCACAAAACACACTCATGTCTCAATACACACAACTACATTCACTTATATAATAGTTATGTAAGTCTTATACTATTATACTGTAATATTTTATCATTCGTTGAAAGAAACAATTTCTAAACTTCACAGTGAGGTTTTATTTGTGTTAGGTTCAGTTAATATATTGACATGAGCTAACCATTTATTTATCACTGAACTTGTTCTTTATGTGAGTTTAGAGTCCTTTATTTCTCCTAAAGCTCATGCAGCTCATTACTGGCTTCTGTAAGACAGTCAACACACTCTTAATAGGTCAATTATTTCTTTCCAAAAGTGTCTATAGATTTTAACAATCAAAATATAACTTGTTTCTTTGCCAATTTTGTTTTCTTTCCTTCGTCTTTTAGTTGAACTGAACATGTGTGAGCAGCTCAGCTTTCTCGAAAGCCTCTTATTCACCTGATAGGTAACTAAGATGTTTTTCCCTCAATTTATCATTTGTGTTTGTGCATACATATGCATAGACATTTACAAAAGCATATATACGATACCCTGTGACAAAAGCTTTTGCTTTTAACACAGTAAAGCTATCACATACTGTCGATTTTTTTTAAATATGTCATGCATCTAAATATTTATAATCACAAAATAATTACATCACAAGATAATTTATTGTACAGACAGTTTATACAGGATAATTAAATGACAAGAGTTCACTTTCATATCTACACAATGCAGAACTTTTAACGTGATTAACCTGCTCTACCTACACCAACTACAGCATTTCTCAGACCTCTGTTTCACTATGGTGTAATTACAGTGGTGAACATCACATAAAACAACAACTGTACTTACTCCTGTAACTTGTTTGCAACAATGACATTTAAATATCTGTGTCACATATTAATTTAAATAAATGGCTCATCATTGTGTGCGGTCATCTTTATTAATAGCTGCCTGATATTTAATTGAATAGGGTCGTTTTACATATATGAAACATGTTAACAGGTATAGCTGTTAATGCCAATACCAACTTGATAGCCTAAAGCATATTACATGAACAGGACCTGCCTTATTTCTCTTAGGACAGTGGATCTCAAACTGTGATACGTGTACCACTAGTGGTACGCAGGCTTCCTTCTAGTGGTACGCAGAGGAATGAAATATGTCATGTACATGCTACACACATTTCAAAATATATCAAAAATGATGTATATAATATGCCATATATGACATATAGTCCATATTTCTGAGGTAATCTGCCACGTTTTTTTTATCTGTGCAGAGTTGTAGCTGCTTTACTAGGCCTACTAGGCTACTGTATTTCAATACTGCTCATTTTGCTGGTACTTGGAGAGACAATGTTTTTCTGAGGTGGTACTTGATAAAAAATGTTTGAGAACCTCTGTCTTAGGACAAATAATCATAGGTGTCTATAACAACACATGCTAGATTGCTCAGATCATTACAATCAGTACATCTGAATGGAGCCTTTTAGTAAGCATAGTTCTTCACCAATACCAGTTTAATACTTTATATAATTACACATGTGAGGCATCACAGTGGTGCAGTGGGTAGCATGTTTGCTTGACAGCAAGAAGGTCGCTGGTTCGAGCCTCAGCTGTGTCAGTTGGCATCTCTGTGTGAAGTTTGCATGTTCTCCCAGTGTTCGCGTGAGATTTCCCCCAGGTGCTCTGGTTTCCCCAAAGTCCATAGATGTGGTATGCATGCGGTGTGTGTGAATGAGTGTGCATGTTTCCCAGTAATGGGTTGCAGCTGGAAGGGCATCTGCTGCGTAAAGCATGTGCTGGATAAGTTGGTGGTTCATTACACTATGGTGACCCCAGATTAATAAAGGGACTGAGCTGTAAAGAAAATGAATAAATATATATGAGTTATATATCACACGAGGAGCAGTGTGATGTGGCCTTCTATCAGTTTTTTGTATTTCTGTTTGTTGTATCGGCCTGTTGTTATTGCAATAATAAAAAAAAATGAATCTTTTTTTTTTTTTAAAGTGCGATGTGGCTGTATATCAGCACTGGTGGAAGGCATGTGTTATATTGTACACTAGGCACTCGAGAACGATTGTCCCTCTACCTGTTGTTTTAATCCCCTGACAGCTTTGTTCATCTTCAGAGCTCCTTCATCTGTTATAGACAGCAAGAGTCCAGAGATGCTCAAAGTCCAGAAAAGGAACCAAAAACATTGTCAAAACATGTGACTTTAGTGGTTCAATTGTAATCAAGTTCCAAGAACATTTTCTGTGCAAGAAAATGTAGAAAAAAGCAGCCATGTCCAAAGTAGGAATTGTTGAAGCATATAGTGGCTGTTTTTGCCTCTGTATTCTCTTAATTTGCATTAAGCAGTAGAAAAACAGATTTGGAACAAGTAGAGGATGAGTAAATGACAGAATTGTGATTTTTATGTGAACTGCTTTTAACGCTTCTGTAAGTAAAGGTAAATTAAATATTACTGAAGATATTGCTAAAGAATGGCAGGAAACGTTGAACACAGATAATAAGAGATGACAATTCATGTGGAAAAAAAGAAAGTCTATATAGGCCTATGAAGATGTAGAAATAGAAAAGAAGAGGTCATAATTAGGAGGATGAGATTTGGACTCAGATATTAATATGAAAGTAATGTGTTAGACATATACAAGTCATCATAAAGTGGATTTAAAAAGTTAAGAAAATGTTTAGATTAAAGGTTTGAGTGTGAGAGAGCAAATATAGTGTAAAGTGAAAACTATGGGAGAAATGTATCAAAACGTCATGACTGCAACTGTAAGTGGCAAAAAAGCTAAACAAAAAGACTTTTATTTTGGCGTGGCGTGTGACGTCATCAGGCGGCGCCGCTTTAGTGCTGTAATTCAACTGAAGAAAGGTTTGTTTTAAAATGTTTACACAGATATAAACCGATTTAAAGTTAAAGTTCGAAAGTTTTAGGTTTTTTTATGCGATGCTAAATTATGTTCTTGCTGTTGGAAATATTATTTTAACCCTTTATACAACTATTTTAGTATTTTAGTAGTACTATTTTATTGTCAGTAACTGAAGGCTGTTGTTTGAATAAAATAACAGAAAAGTGTATAATAAGTGTTTTAATTAAATGTTTCACCTGATTTCTTTTTGTTAATTACTCTCAAATAAAGAAAACATTGAAGCGACGGTTGAAGAGAAGTTATTTTGTTTCTGTTCTTTGATTTATTTATTTTAAACAGGACATTTTTATTGTTTTATTTAATTTTAAACAGGATAAAGTGTCCAAACACAGAGAAAAACTCCTGCTGAAGCGACTGATCTCCACACTGTTATAAAAATGGCGTTTATTAAAGAGGAGAGTGAAGATGTGAAGATTGAAGAAACATTCACAGTCAAACAGGAAGATCTGCAGGAACAAACAGGTTAATTTTCATTCTCAAAGACCAACTCAGTCATTTGATCCTCATTCAGATATATTTTAATAATAAGAATACTAAATTAAATCCATCTTGCAGCCCTGAGTGTGCTGCCTAGTTCTCCTAAATGCACATAAGCACTCATTGAAAGATAGGAACGAGTTTCTTTTATTACTTGTTCTTGTGTCTTTTTTATTATTTTATGTATTATTAGTCTCCCATTTTCTCTACCTTCTTATGGTTATTGCTTTTCTTGTTCTCCTGGTGTTGGTAAAGCATCCTTGAGCACTGGCGCTATATAAAATAGACAAGAACAATAAATTAAAAAGGTTTACCTGAGCTGACGATGTTTGACCTACAGTATTCTCATAGAAGATATCTGCTATTACAGTTGGCTTAGTACTCTCCATTTGCATATGTCATGTTGATCACAATTCCCTTTTTTCATCAATTTCTTTATGGGTGTAAATTTGTTTCTATGTCTCACAGATAGTATCTGAGTTAGAATTTCATCATTATCATAATAATTAAATACCAGAGCTATTGACTTTAAACAGGTTTTCCGCTGGGGTCTTAAATTCTAAAATCAAAATTTTAGGCCATAAAAAGTCTTTAAACTTTTTATTCCAAAAGGCAATTTTTACTCTATCCTAATGTTTTAATTATTTTTCTTACAATAACATTTGTTTAAATGTGCTTCATGTGTTTACTGCTCAGGACACTGACCTGGGGCCTGTTTTAGTAAGGAGGTTCAGACAACTCAGAGTTTAAACTTGAACTTGAGTTTTTGGTTTCAAAGTCAGGTCAATCAACTTTAAGTAGACCAACTCGACTACAAAAAAGGCATTATCAATGATATTACGAGTGACAATGACAACATCTGAAAAAAAAAGAGATCACCATTTCTTTCTCCAGCTGAACTTGATGTGATCATTCGAAGTTATAGCAAATATGAGCGTAAATATATTTAAAACGAAGCAACCATCAGTGAAACAGAGACAGTTAGCATGGGAAAACAGCTGCTCAAGTTAATGCGTAATTTTACATTTAAAGTATTTAAATATTTAAGTACACTGTAAAAAATTGCTGTTAAAAAACGGTCAGATTCTACGGTAAAATAATGTTTTTTCACTAAAACAGTAATATTCTGTTAAAAACAGTGCATTCTGGGTAACATTTTTGTTTTCGAGAAAGTAACCAACTGCAGAAAACTGTGAGCGAACAGAGTTCAGATTCGATGTTTTGAAATCTGTGTTTAAAATCACACTTTGTGTCCTTGTTCACTATTCCATACACTAGTTAACTAATATAGTTCACCTGACAGAGTTAATGAACACTAATGAGTGAATTCAGACACTGATGAACACCTGCTGTTAATAATTACAATTACTGAAGAAAATAAACAAGAAACACAAACAGTGACTTGAGTTACAACGTTAAATAAAATCAAATAAAAAAAACAGCTTCAGTCTCAGCAGAGGATCATTAAACAACTCCACAAACAACAGCAGACACACTTATTACTGACTAATTTGACTTCCATACTATTCTCATTGAGATCCAACAGAAATTAAGGTGTTTTTTGTGTCACCGTAATGGAGTGAGGGGCTGGTTTAGTTGGGCTCTTCACCCTTGAACTCATTTAAGCAGACTTTCCAACTGCTGTAATACAGAGTTTACAAAACGTTTGAACTATAGCAATAAAGTTGGGAAGTCAATAAATAGAGAAATCTATTTGTCTGAAATTAGTTCTGATAAATGTTTTGTTATAAATCTGGAAGAAGGGCCTCAAGCAATAGATTTTATACTTAGTTGCAGGTATTAATTTAATTAATGAGAAGAGGAAACAGAAAAGATACCTCCGTAATTACTTAACAGTTAAGAAATAACATACAAAAACAGTTCAGTTATGATAAATACACACTCAGACCTCATGAATCTGACCTTGTATCTCAATAATGGTAACATCTCAAATGTTTCATGCTGCAATGCATGCTGGGAGTGGCACGGTACAAATATCCCATCATGCATTGCGGTATAAATAAATGTTGTATAATGGTCTTACAGTTTTCTTTATTTGTGTTTGATTCTGCTGTTGTTTATGTTTAGACGTTCAGTTGCCTGTTTGTGAGTTAAACTGTTAATTTTGTTAGTTGTCACCATTATTGAGGTTCATATGCTGATTATTGATGTCTTTTTGAGTGCGATTTACACCATAGAGCAGTGTTATTGTCCAAGATATTCTTAAAAACTTCCAGAAATCATTGCCATATATAGACATATTATATAAGACAATAGATTTAACATTGAATAGGAGCAGTAAATTTTATTATACTAAATGAGAACAGACTCTGCCATTTAATAGCAACATGAACATCACCAGATCTTATTTAGGTTTTTGGCTGGCTTGCCACAACAAAGGAGCTTTTTAAACAAAGTTCTTATCAATTGCAGCAGCCAAGATATATAAATGTTAAAAATGACAGGGCTAAGAGCCCAACTAAAGCAAACTCTGTTTTCCATGATGGTGACGTAAAACTTTAACTTTTTCTCAAGAAGAACTTTAGTAGATGTTATACAAAAATACATGTATTAAGTAATAAGTGTAGCTGGTGATGATGTTTGTAGAGTTGTTTAATCATCCGCTGATCATTTACATGATTTAATCATTTGTTGTTCTTCAGGTTATTTCATTATAAAGCTGTGACTTAAGTTTTGTATGTTCTGTTCTTGTTTTTTCCCTTCAGTATTTCTTCATTTATTCATTGTTAATCCTCAATTATCATTTAATTAGTCAGTTAATTAATGAATTTACTTCAGCTTTGCTCCATGTTTCTTGAACACTCAGTAGTGTGGACACTTCAATTAAAACGGAAGTATATGCTCTGGGGTTTAAAGGGTTAAAGGTGTGAGAGGTAAAAACACAGTGTAAAAATGTATTTTAACAGTAATATACTGTTAATTTACACTACGGAAATAGACTGTAAAAAAACAGTAGATTGCTGGCAACCACAGCTGCCAGTAGATTACTGTTAAATCAAGAAAAAAACAGTATTTTACTGTAAAACCTGAAGCTAATTTCTTCTGTATGTCACCGTTGTGGAGGAGAGTAGAGCCAGTGTATGAGTTAAAGATGAACAATGAACTGCTGATGTTATTCTGCATGTTTCTCTATTTAAAGATAGCGGCTGTTTAGTTGCTGATGCAGTCAGAATCTCTCTGGTGATTCCAGATTTACATGTATGTGTGCTGTTGTGAAAAATAAGACATTAGAGTTAAACCGAACTTTTCTAATTAACTAAAATAAGTTATCATTATAAGTATGCTTCTAAGCATATATAGCACATTACTTCATAAACTCATTCAGCAGTTGACCAATTTGAGGCAGTTGCTTTCAGTGAGCAAAATGAGTTCCCTTGAGTATTGTGTAAATCAATGTAGTCCATGTATTTTTACAGCAACATACTGTAAAATAACAGTACATTGCTGGCAACTGCAGCTGCCAGTATTTTACTGTTTTTTAATGGGACAATTTTTAACAGCGTATAATAAAATAAGTAATGTAATGTGTGACATTTATAAAAAAATTCTAAACTTTTATACACAATCACCAGTTTTAATAGGTTTAACAGTGCACTTGTGTGTCTGCCTTTTTATTGATCAAGTGATAGAGTTTGCTATAACATTTAAAAGGTTTTAGAAAGAATAATAATCCCATGAATCTAGTAACAGTAGATTACTGTTAAAGATTTTTTGTTAAAAATGTCTTTAAAAGTTTTACATTTTACTTGGTGAAACCTGAAAGACCTTGGGTAAAAGTATGTCAAAAAAACGTGGATGCCCCCAATTTTAAAAATGCTGAATGAAATGGACACTAAAATAATTATTATAAAAAAACTGTACAGTATTCTAAACTATATGATGTTGTTGTGGGACGATGAGAGACAAAACAAATTATAATGGAACAATAACGTTTAGCATTGCACTGACTACAACTGGCCAACAAACTAGTCTAAAAAAGACTTTTGCTGCTTAAGAAATGGATTACAGCATGCTGATGATATGCAAATAGTTAAGTGTGAATTTCCTCAGTATTAACCATATTCTTCAAGTACCTGTGGACGCGTCATTGGAATCTTTTTGCTTGAGAATTTTTTTTTAAGAATAAAATTTTAGATCCTAAAACAGTGTTATACTGCTTAGGCACACAGGAAAATCCTCAGAGTGAAATTTACCCAGTTCAGTGAATATTTGGTCCCTCTCTAAATTGAGCAAAATTAACTCAGCAGCAGTTAAAGATAATGAGACAATGATGGGGTTAATTAAGTGATGATTGAGCACTGATGATGAACACCTGCTGTTAATAAGCAGAAACAGAAGAGAAATACAACAACTGACTTCAGTCACAGCCGTAGATTAAATAAACTGAAATAAAACACATCAAATCTCTCAAAAGTTTCAGCAGAGCATCATCAAGCAACTCCAAAAACGGCACCTTTACCTATTAACAACCTGTTTGGCCTTATTTCTGCCACACTCTACAAAATTACATATAGTGATAATATTATGAAATAACTACATTTTTTTTACAACAGCAATAAAACAACACGACTTTTTGTGTTTAAGCTGTCACCATTGAGGAGAACAGCAGCTGCTTTACTTGGACTCTGACTCGATTTCTAATGTAAGCCTCTCTTTGTTTGCCAAATTGTGTATTGTGGCAAACATTGTATAAAGAGAGCAATTGTGCTCTGGATAATTGACTCTGTGGTGGTTTAGTCAATGGTCAAATCAGTCTAATGGTTTTGACCTATTAACTTTAACTAATGTTGTATCACAAAAGGAGTACTGTATCAAGAAAATGGAGCTCATAAATGCTTTTATCAGATCATAAAGCACATTAAACATTGCAAACACTTAAAAAACACAGACATAAAGAATCAGCTTATGCCTCTCAACTATGGTGAGTTTTTCCTACAGTGCATGCTGGGAACTATATATGGATGTTGTATGATTCTCTTAACATGCACTGCAGCCAAACAAAAACAAAAAAACATCTCTAACCACTGTTGAGATAGATATACTGATTATTGATGTCTGTTTCTCTAAAGTGATTCAGATGCTCAATGTGTTTTACTATAACACCACAGCTGAGGTCCATTTTCTTGAAAAACACTGAATTTGGTTTCTTATATAATGAACCAACCCATGCTCACTCCGAAGGCGTCAAAAACTGAAGTATGGTCAAACACCTTCCGCGTCAACATGAGGACGCCAAAGGTGCTCCCAGGCGTCACTATACGAACGCAACAGGAGCTCCATTGCTTTCAATGGGTCCCTTCGGACGTCACATCAAGACGCCTAAAGCCCTATGGTAAAGCCTCGTAGCATATAGCCCACGTGAATGCAGTTGTATGAGCATATAAAAGAAAAAATAAATCAATTGAATGTTTTCTTTTAATATTTTATTCATAAATGTCCGCATAGTATTTGTTTTTTTTAATAAAACGATTATATGAAGTTATTTATAATGTAATATCTGTTATTTTACATTAATGGCGCACGAAGCTTGAGACAAAAGAGAAATTTGAAGCTTATATATTCATAATACTTATATATAACAAAGCTTTGTGTTGGCCAACTTATATTCAGAAACAGAAACCCTTTTTATTATTTTTTTTTTTACAAAAAAAAAACAAAATAAAGAAATACTGATAATATGAAATATTAAAATATGCTCTTTGTATTAGAGGTCTGTATATTAGATTCGATTTATTGTTGTTTTTGGACATCTAGACTTTAATTTGATCTGTATTTTTAAAGATTTTGTTGACGTTGCTCTTTTTTAATGATTTTGGTTGTTATCATTTTCTTAACATTTCATTATACTTTATTATCATGAAGTCTTATTATGATGGCCAATAAAAACCTAACCGAAATCCCTATTGATAAAAAATCAATAGGATTTTTTTTTTCATGTTACTTTTACAAACACTCGAATATTTGTGCCGCTTTACAAGCAAGAAATGAAAATAAAAACACTTTATTATAAAATATTTATTTTTCCACATTTCCCTAAAAAAGCAAGCGGGAAATCGTGTCACGTGACGTAACATCCATCCATCGCCGTACTGATCCCGCTTTCAGCGGTGAGTTAATGTACACTGATTCCACAAATTAAATAAAGAAATTTTGTTCTTCACACCATGTTTGTCTATGTGCATTGCTCACATGTATATCTAGGTTATTATATTTTGATAATACACGTTAAAAATAAGTGCTAATCTTGCTTGACTTCAGACCAATTCATGTCAAGTTCATATGTTAGCATGTTAGGCAATAACTTACAGTCTTGGTAGGCAAGTTTATTCAGACAATTTAGCTTAATCTGACAAGATATTTACATATACGTTTACTCATTTAACGTTAGCAAACGCTTTTATCCAAAGCTATGTATATATATATATATATATATATATATATATATATATATATATATATATATATGCAATTTTAATTAATAATTTCTATTGCTATTTTGAGTTCATTGAATTCATAATGTTCCATAGTTTACTTTTACTTACTAATTACATTAAAAATGTCTTTGTCTGTTAAATAATTTATACATTTATATATTAAATGATTGAGTAATTAAATATGTTAAATTATTCTATGTGCATATAACGTTACATAAAATGTGTTTTATAGCCTGTAAATAATCTTTTCTATTATTGTATTTTTTTTTAAAAACTTTAAGATACAGTGTTTTCAATGAAAATGTATTTTGTCTATGATTAATATTAATATATATATTTTGTTTCCTTCCAGAGAGAATGAAAAAACCCAAACAAAAGCCTTGCCATAATTGTGGGGCTTTAAATGTTTCAAACTGCAAAACGTGCAGAAATTGTTTTGCTGCCATTGCTTTAAAAGCAAGCATCATGGCAAAACAAAAAAACATTGAGGAGTCGTCATGGGCAGCAAACAACAAAAAACACAGGAATGCTGCCCGTGTTGTAGATTCTGCCCGCACTGCTGTAAGTACATTATTTGAGTACAGAGGCATAGTGTATACAAAATTATGTTGTCATTATTAGGTAAAACTAAATCAAAAATGTATTTCTGAACAAATGTATTCATGTCAGGTCTGACTATATTAAAGGGTCACGAAACACCAAAACACATTTTTTGAGCTGTTGACAGTCGTATATGTGTCCCACACTGCTAAAAACACTATTAGGACACCTATATTTCACTAAAAAGTGTAAATTGGTTGTTTTTGCGTTATTTCAAGCAAATTCGTACTTCCGGTTTGAAACAAATTTTTGAAGCTGCGTCACGGTCATGACATAATAGCGTGTAATCCAGCCTGCAGACTGGGCGTCTGTGCCTGAGTGTGTCTTATTACGTCTTACAGTGTGATGCATTACTGCATGAGTAAGGCTTGGTTCAAACCAATCAGCGCGCTCTATAAACAATTTTCACAGCAGAATGAACCGCCAACTTATCCAGCACTTTTTTACGCAGCGGATGCCCTTCCAGCTGCAACCCATCACTGGGAAACATCAATACACACTTATTTACACAAATACACTACTGACAATTTAGCCTACCCAATTCACCTGTACAGCAAGTTTTTGGACTGTGGGGGAAACCAGAGCACCTGGAGGAAACCCATGTGAACGCAGGGAGAACATACAAACTCCACACAGAAATGCCAACTGAGCCGAGGTTCGAACCAGCGACCTTCTTGCTGTGAGGCGACAGCACTACCTAATGCGCCACTGCATTGCCTAAAGTTGATGTTATACTAGTCTACACATTGTTTACAGTAAAACAGAAAAAAAAGATGTGTTTGAAATATGCTATACAAAATATGCTGTTCTCTCATTTGGTGTAAATGTAAATGTTACTATAAATAAAAATTCACATTAAAATTTGAATATAAAACTAAAACTATAAAACTATTTAAAAAAGAATGTTTATTGAGTGAAAGCAGTTTACATTTCAAATTTTCATGTTTCACAGTATTTATATCAGACTCATTGCTCTCTGAACTTTCCTGCAATATTAAGTATTTTTTGTAAGTAAGAGTTATATATTTCTGCTGCAGAATGCCAAGTACATTCCAACCAGAAAACCTTTCCATATGACAGGATTGTGAAAAGGAGGATGTCCAAAGAAGTAAGACCACTTATTTATGTATGAAGTTACTTAAGTAAAAAAAATATATTTTATAAAAAAAATAAAAATAAAAGATTTATCCCGTGGTTCTTTTTAATTTAAGCATGATTTAGCTTATAATGTGTGGGTATTTATAGTGGTAGTTGAAATCATTAGAACACCAGGCAAATCTGAAAATGTTGCTTTTTTGCCTCTAAAACATTTAATTTTTATAATGAGCACAATCATTTTAATCTGATCACAACTAATATAACATGAATTTAGTCCTACTGGTTTGATCCACTGTTAACTGTAATATTTGGTATGTGTGTAACATGGTATGTCAGGCATTGTGTCAGCACGTTTCCAGACAACTTTAACATTGCTTTCAATGCCTTCTACAACCAAAGCCAATCTAGCTGCTTCTTTAAAAGTACTTGATTGAGTGACATTGACAGTGAACAGGTTTAAAGACAATTATGCTGACTTTCTAGATATTTCATTTAATAGATATTGTTGTGGCTAGGTCAAACAATTATGCTAAATGTTCAAATAATTCTAGTCACTCAGTACTAACAGTCAATGTTGCTTAATGCTCATGTTCTTAAAGGGTGTTGAAGAGGCCAGAGTCAGATGGAAGCCGTGTTCTGGATGGTAAGTGTCACAAATACACAATATAATTCTGTCATACAGTGGTGGAAATATGTTGAACAAACTATTATTGTTTTTTGATGTAAACAATTATTCTTGTAGATAATAATGTAAAAATTGTAATAATCTTTAACTAATATATCTGTGTTTGCAGCAAATTACTTTTTAAAATTATGTTAATTTAAATATCACAGCCTATCCTGTAAACATAATTATAATTAAATGTCTTTTTCTGATTTACAGTGGGATGAAATGGAAAGACTCCTGGGAGCCATTAAATCACTTTTTGTAAAATACAGTGGGTTATAAAAAAGGAATGCTTTTAAAAAAAGATTTGTCTACTGCTGTTGTAGCTATTTTCAGTGCAGGTCTAGTTTTTGTTTGTTGTTTTAAATCTACTTTAACTCAGCACATGTTTAAACCCACGTTTTGAAATTGTATTTTGTTTTATTTTTTGAATTGTATTATAATAAATTTTTCTGTTAACCTAGAGTAAAGCCTTCCACGCACAAAGATAACCACTTACAGTATTTTCATCTATGTCATATTTGCAGCCAGTAAAGACACTAAATCCCTCGGCAAAACAGTTTGAATGTTTGTATTTGAAAAAAAAAAAAAAAAAAAAAAAAAAATATATATATATATATATATATATATATATATATATATATATATATATATATATATATATATATACATATATATATTAATTATTTAAATGTACTAAATGCATTTCTGGTTCTTCAGGAGTTTTATGGCTCACATCAGAGCCATTAAAGTGTGCATTTGCAGCATAAATACATACAAAATTGTTATTTTTCAAATGTTTGTACCACAGAACACAAACTAACACATTTATACATTTTCACTCTGCAATTTAATAGTAAGCTATGTGTAGGCACAGTATAACACAAGGCAAAACTATTTATTTAAAAGACATTTGTGAGAAGTGTACTAATTAATGTAGAAATAAGTGCAGAACACACACACACACACACACACACACACACACAGTGCTCAGCGGAAATGAATATACCCCTCAGAGATTTTTTCTTTAAATTAGTACCTTTTATGGAGTGCTATACAAAAAGGTATTTCTGTATATACATTAAAGTTACATATACATTACACCAAAGTAAAAACTGAAACAAATGTAAGAAAAAGATTGATCCCCCTTTTTATTAAGTGCTTTAACTAATTTATTTCAATATAGTTACTGTGTATATTGTGACACATAATACAATTTAGTGAATATTACTTTTTACATTGCACTTTTGATTGGTTAATCGAATTAAACTTTAATTACACCTTTATCCACCCCTAAACCTATCCATACCCCCAAACCTGTCCCCACCTTAGCTGTATTTCACCTTCAGAGTATCAGAATTGTTCTAAAAGACATTATGAACACCGTAAGTACAATGTATTTACTTTTTTGATATATAGATATCAAAACATTTTGGAACATTAATACCAGTGTGTATGGGAGCGCTCCTTCTATGCTGCTACATGTGTCAACACCATACCGCAAACCATCCCATGTGTTTCTTAAGCTGCCCCGAATGAGTGAATCTCTAGGGTTGGGTATCGTTTGGTTTTTCGATACCGGTGCTAAATTGCTACTTTTAAAACGATACTGGTGCCAAAACGGTGCCTGAATCGACACTTTTTAGCCACAAAATGATGGTGGACGACTTTTATTTTTATTTGACAAATTATTTTTTAAAAATTATTTTAATAGAACAATATAATTACAGTTTAAAGTAAACATCAGTTAATATTGTATTACATTAATACATTTCCTTTGATCATTTGTTGGTTAGCATGAATTTAAGATTTGCATTATGAAATTACATTAGCTTACTATTAACCTGTGGGGGGCGGGCAGGGGCCACATACTTTTAGGAGCACATTTTAACATATATATCACAAAATACTTAAAACATTATTGGAAGTCATTTGTTTTCATCCATCACTCTGCAGTCTTCATAAACAAGATAATTAAATAACAAACTCAAAATAATCTTCCTTGTTCATTTATTTGACAAGTAACGTTGGTGTAGGAGAACACATTTCTAACATTCAAGTACATCAAGGCACATTGCTGCACCTGTAAACTTTAACAGGCCTACAGTTGAAGTCGATTCATTTTGCCCTCCCATTCATTTAAAATAATGTTTCTGAAAACTTTTACAGTGTTTCCTAAAACATAAATATTCTGGAGTCATAATAAGTCCTATTTCTTATTGTTTATTTCATGAATAAAGCCGTTTTTAATAAAAATAAATAAATAAAAATAAGGTCAGTATTATTAGCCTCCTTAAGAAATATTTACTATATATTTTTGATTTACACAACAAATCAGTTACAAAATAATTTGACTAATTATTTTAACTTTCGTAGTGAACTGATAAGTCTAAATTACACTTTAATCTAAATAAAAGAATATAAAATACTTAAAGGGACTTTGTCTGAATACTGTCTTGCAAAATAACTAGTAAAATGTTCTGCACTGACTGTCAGCATAAAAAAGTAGCGTTAGATATTAGAAACGAGTCAGTTAAACTATTGTGTTTAAAAATGTGTTGTAAATAAATCATGTGTTCAAGACAGAAATCAAAAATGAATGAAGTCAAAACTAAACGAGTTGAATATTAAATGTTTAGTGATGCTGTGACAACACCTATATGTGCCTTTTTTCATGCAACCCTCACGTCCATGCCGCAGCACCGAAATTCATACGCTGATTTAATACCGGTGCATACCGGTTACCATGGTACCGGTGCTATAATGGCACCGGGTTTCGGTAACAAACCCTAGAACACACTGATCATGTCTACAGTTTATCTCCAGCGTGAATCCTCTCATGTGTTTTCAGGGTTCCTGAGCGAGTAAACCTCTTACTGCAATGTGAACACTTGTACGGTTTATCTCCAGTGTGAATCCTCTGGTGCCGTTTCAAATCTGCAGCTGTAATAAAAGTCTTCTCACACTCCAAGCACATATACTCTCTCACACCAGTGTGGATTTTCATGTGTTGTTTAAGGTGTGATGATGTGCTGAAACTCTTCCCACATTGAGTGCATGTGAATGGTTTCTCTCCAGTGTGGATCCTCATGTGTAGATTAAGGTGTGATGAGTGGATGAAACTCTTCCCACACTGAGGGCATGTGAATGGTTTCTCTCCAGTGTGGATCATGATGTGTTGATTAAGGGATGATGAGTGGCTGAAACTCTTCCCACACTGAGTGCAAGTGAATGGTTTTTCTCCGGTATGGATCCTCATATGTCTATAAAGCGACGAAGATTTGCTGAAACTCTTCCCACACTGAGTGCATGTGAATGGTTTTTCTCCAGTGTGGATCATCATGTGCTTTTTAAGGTGTGATGAGCAGTTAAAACTCTTCCCACACTGAGCGCATGTGAATGGTTTCTCTCCAGTGTGGATCCTCATGTGTTTTTTGAGGTATGATGAATCGTAGAAACTCTTCCCACACTGAGTGCATGTGAATGGTTTTTCTCCGGTGTGGATCTTCATGTGTTTATAAAGCGACGATGATTTGCTAAAACTCTTCCCACACTGAGGGCATGTTAATGGTTTCTCTCCAGTGTGGATCCTCATGTGTAGATTAAGGAATGATGAGTGGTTGAAACTCTTCCCACAATGAGTGCATGTGAATGGTTTTCCTCCGGTGTGGATCTTCATGTGTTTATAAAGCGACGATGATTTGCTAAAACTCTTCCCACACTGAGTGCATGAGAATGGTTTCTCTCCCGTGTGGATTCTCATGTGTTGATTAAGAGATGATGAGTGGCTGAAACTCTTCACACACAGAGTGCATGTGAATGGCTTTTCTCCAGTGTGGATCCTCATGTGAGTCTTTAGTTTGCTTTTGCTTGCCAAACTCTTTCCACACTGAGTGCAGGTAAAACAACTCTTGTCTCTCACATTTAACACACCATCAGTCTCTAAATGAGTTTTGTCCTCAATTTTGACATGATGTTCCTCCTCTTTACTCTCCTCGTAGGTCTGAAATAGAAATAAGTTTACTTTTTTAGTAAATCATTAAAACTCAGTGAAAAGGAAGTGAAAACATTGGCTACACAAATCTTAATTTTGATGCACATTAAATGTAAAGACAAAGCAGATCATATTTAGAATGATCTTGTCATATTTACCTCCTGTCCATTACACAGATACACATTTAAGCAGATTCTTATATGATTATTCCTAGATTAATTTTGGTCATATTGATGAGACATAAATTTGAAAGCTGTAAATGGCCAGTTTCTATTTGTATATATTCGTAATCACAACAAAACAATTTGTTTTTGTAAAACTTGTAAAGCAGATATGGAATGCTTTTTCATTCTGTGCCTGACTGGTAAACCTGTTAAAAAAAACAGCTGAATCTCTGCTAATATTTGCCTTATAGACATATGACACATGTATAATATCTGCATAAAGCTTTAAATCTGCACCTTTAAATGAGAAATGTTCTAGAGGTATGTAATCTGTAACAAATGCAAAGCAGAAATCTAACACTTAACTGTTTCAGATCATCAAACAAATGTAAATATTAGTCAAAGATAACACAATTAAACACATTGTGCAGTTTTTAAATCAAGTTTTTATTCTTAAATTGAAGACAAAATACTGTACTACACAGACTTGTGTGAAAAAAAAATCCCATTAGAACAACTTTAATTTATCACACCGGCTTCAAGTTCTCTAGCCACACCCAGACCTGAATACTACCACACGTTCGCAATCAAGAAATCACCAAAATAGGACCTGTCTGACAAAGTGAAGTAGACCAAAAAAAGCCTCAAAGCTAGACATCATGCCAAAATCTAAAGACCTTTAAACACAAATGAGAAAGAAAATACTTGTGTCACGAGTTAAAAAAAGAGTGAGCTCAAATGCAAGTCTTTATTGAGAAGCGAGTCTTGGAAAAAGCAAAAGTCAAAGTAAACACCCGGTCGGGTGAGCGCTGAGGAAGTGCCGTAAGAAAAAACAACCAGACACTCACTCACTGGTGGTCTTGGAAACATACAGGGTGAGTAACAAAATAATATGCACAGAAATGATCGATAACATACTGACAAACATGAAGGGAAATGATGTGGTATAAACAGAAAAAAGGCAAACGAGAGCTCCTGTGACTGCATATAAAACCAGATGACAAGAGATAATCTGTAATACAGATCAAAGCCCTTTTCACACAGTGATACCGGTAAATATGTGGAAAATTTCCAGAACGACTTTACCGGTATATTCAAAAAAGTGCTGTTCACACAGGCGAGGACGTTACGGAAAATTCACCAGAAAAGACCTTTCACAAATCCATTCCAAAATACCGGTAAATTCTGACATCATTTACCACAAATGAGCCTTAAACGGCTGCGCTTGTATTTGTAAACATTTGACTACATTACAAACTCTGTGGATGATCAGTATTGTGAACAACTTCGAAGAAAACATATGGAGGATCACTTTCGCATGTCGAGATGTTCATAATATGTGCGTGTGCTGGCGCTCACAGGCTGTTTCACAGGCACACGCTTACAGGCTTACCATAAGCATCTCATCGATGATTATTTACACAGTTGGCATTAAGAAGAACATATAAACATTATCTGACTAACTTCTAGCAGCTAAATGCGTCTGGGAAAATATTCAAAGGCTTTTATTCTCATAAACCGCGCGGACGTAAACGCGTCTGACTGTTCTGATTGGCTCAAGCAGACGTCTCACGTCAGCACGTTCTAGACGTGCACGCGCTCTTTCCGGCAATTATTCTTTCTGCATTCACACAGCGCAGCATTCCGGCATATTACCGGGAATGTTACAACTTCTCTTTCTGGAAAATAGCCAGAACGAATTTACCGGTATTTTTAAAAAGGACCTGTTCACACATACAACCTTTCCGGAAAATTGCCAGAAAATTAAATTTTCCGGAAAGGTCTGCATGTGTGAAAGGGGCTCAAGAGAAGAGAGCCAAAGAGTAAGGTATCAAAGGAGGATGTCACATCAAAGATTCAAGTGTTACCACTCAGTGGGTTATGTCACAAGACTCGCGTCACTTTATTGTGGCTTTGAGGCTCAATGGGATTCTAATTACTGGCCAAAGTTATATGAAATTACACTTTATTACAATATATATGTTGAATATAAATAATTATAATATGTATTATATAATATTAAATTAAATTACATGGGGGCCATAGGGGGTGGTTCGTTCGAACAACCCAGACCCCCTGGCTACGGGCATGGCACAGTGATCTGTGTCATTACAAGGGCTTTTCCCACAGCTGGTGGAGAACACGAGAGTTCGGTTTGAGTTCAGTGTAGTGCATACATTTTCATTGTTTTCACTGTAAAATCCTCACTGTGTGCGCAGATTAAAGCGACATTTTTGCAGAATGCATCTTTGCACCTAAAAACGTCAAACGCAGCACCAGGAACAGATTAAAACAGTTGTTATGTGAACTCGAAGTAAAAAAGTCTGCAATGCTTTCCCCGCCTTTGTGCTCTACTTATTGGCTCACTGCTCTACAACTGAATGCAAATGATTGGTTAATATCAGCTGTCAATCACTCAGTCAATGCCTTCTGCCTTCAGATGATACAACTGCGAAAATGTGAAGCACTGAAGATGAGAGAATAAAAATAACATACAGATTTACCAAAAGTTATTAATAATGGCACATCTTATTAGTGATCATGTGCTGAGTGTTAATCCACCATTTACACTTTTCCAAGAGTGGATAAAAGACTTCTAGTTGCTTCAAGTCCACAGGTAACAGTGTTTGGCACTGAACCTACACATTTAAGCGCGAGAGGTATTGTATAATCCTTCATTTAATCCTCACGATGCTGTCAGCCCTGCAAGCGGCAGCTATATGTAACATTTAACACAGCTCATGAAAAGACTGTTATTGCTATTAAGATGACATGCAAATAATAAGTTATATATCAATATAAATGTGGGACGGGGTGATTGATCGTGAAGTTTGTCGGCCATCGGCAATGGACAAATGCATCTAAAAAAATAATACAATTGATCAGCTACAATCAACATCATCTTCTGAAGAGCTTCATAAGAAAATACTTATTCTGCAAGCGGAATGACTCCTTGAGGATCTCCACATAAGATCACTCCAGATTCATTATGAACATGGTGAACGAGCTGGCAGGTTATTGTGTTATCAACTGAAACAATCCTCAGCGGCTGGTGTTATAGCAGCAGTTAGTAAGGATGATGGCAGTATTATTACTGAACAGAAGGGTATTGGTGATCAATTTAAAAACTTCTATAAAACTATTTACAGCTCTGAGGTAAACTTAATTGAACGTATTGAGAGCTTTCTTAATTATTAAAGAGCCCATATTATACATGAAATAAGGTCATATCTTGGTTGTAAGGGTCTCCAACAACAGTCTAATATGCATGCAAGGTCAAAAAACACTTTCATGGTCTTATAATCTGCATTTATTTTTATCTAATTATCCCAGCGACTCCTGTATGAATCGTCCAGTGATTCATTTGTTCCCAAACCCCTCCTTAGCGCGAAGCTAATCTGCGCTGATTGGGCCGATGACAGTCTGTCGCGATTGGTCGACTGCCTTCAGTCAGAGAGGGAAATGGCCAATAGCTAATCAGCAATTTAAAAAGTAATCACAGTTCATACACGCTCGATAGTGTAGGCGTGGACTTTAGCTGCCACACTATGGCGAGTGGATAGTGCCACGGATAACCGAACGAAGGAGACAGTCGTGTACTCGCCAAACCACACACACACAAAAACACACACACACACCTCCGGATGACAACGCTCCCGCTTCAGCCCGCACCCGCCAGGTTTTAGCCTGAGAACCCGCTCCGTTTTCTGCCCGCCGCGCCCGGTCCCGCTAGAGCGGAGAACACAACCAAATATCACCCAGTATACAGTCCAGACAGCCAAGCTGTCTGTATAAAAACACACACACAGCACAAAGTACACAAAGCTCGTTCGTTCGTTCGCTCTCTCTCTCGCTCTCTCTCTCTCTCTCTCTCTCTCCCCGCGCCAGATTTCTGCGGCGCGGGAATACATTTCCGAATAAATCGCGGGAGCAGAACTCTAGCACGGAGCTCCATAAACAAACAGCACGCGTCGCGTTTTTAACGTGACTTTGCACGCGATAAGATAATATATCCAGTTAACCTGATACAGTACACGCGGTTACAAGTAACAAATCACAACTAAATACATTTGCAAGCTAGAGTAAACGAGGCAACAACTTTAACCGCACGTACTTACACTTGAGAAATGTAGGAAGAAACCCATCCTGACGTCCATCAGTTACTCTTTACTGATCCTTCCTTTAACAAACTCAGATGAAGTATTCTTTGTAGCATGTAGCTTCCAGAAGTTTCCAACTGCTTGGTTATAATGCTGATGTTTCATCTTTGGGTAGAGACTCAATATATCCATCTGCAGTGTGACTTCAATCGACCGGCATGTTTGTGTGCGTGTGTTTGTGGGTGTGCGTGTGTTTGTGGGTGTGCGTGTGTTTGTGGGTGTGTGTGTGTGTGTGTGTCTGGGTTACTGCGTCAGAGGGCGGGGCCTCAGGTTTGAAATCTCCCGGGTTTGCGCGTGCACGTGAAAAACTTTGTTTCGTTCGTACGTCATGGCGAAACACCTAATGAGTCGGTATCAAGGCGACTCGTTTGAAGCACTATGATTCGACTCTTTTATAGATGAATCAACAGTTTTAAACACTGTATTCTTACAGATTTAAGCCTTAGCTGGACACTTCACTTCACTTAGAGCTGTGTTACACACTACATGGAGGGGAATTTTCAAAAACCCATAATATGGGCTCTTTAAGAATTACCATCCCTCTGTGATTTAGATCAGTTGACAAAAGAAGGAATTTTAACACCTTCTGAAATTGAAAATACAATAAAAAATAAATAAAAATCAGAAAAGCACCAGGCCCTGATGGCGTCCCGGCTGAGTTTTATAAGAAGTTTTGTGCCAAGTTAACACCCCTGTTGTGCAAGGTATTCGCTAAAGCTCTTGTTTCGGAATCACTCCCCTCTTCATGACATAGGCTGTTATAACAGTACTTCTTCAAAAGGGTAAGGATCCACTTAAATGTGAATCTTATCATCCGATCAGCTCACTCTGCTGTATAAAATCATGGCTAAAGTGCTGGCAATCAGAGTGGAGTAAGTCATGAGAAAGATAATTCACCCAGGTCTAACTGGTTTTATTGTTAAAAGACAGTTATCTTATAACCTATGTGCTTATTTAATATTATTTATTTACCTAAAAATAATACTAATCCAAAGGACTTAATTTCTTTAGATGCCCATAAGGCATTTGAAAGAATTGAGCATATCTATTCATTTACAGTGCTTAAAAATTTGGTTTTGACCCTGGACCAAATGGCTCATTTCCACTGACTGGTACAGTATGGTACAGTTCAGGTCGGTACGGGTCACCTTTATCAGGCTTGCGTTTCCACTACCAAGGGTACCCTTTTGGTGGGCGTGGTTTTAGGTCGTTCACATATCATATGAAAAGCACTTCTCACAAAACAGATGCTTTACACACATAAATACTTGCGTATAAATGTTTATTACTAACTTTTCTATGAACATTAGTTGATTATAACTGCAGATCAATGACGGTGCGAAATAGCCTACTGTAACGTCTGTAATTATATAAAGTAATTAAATAAATGAAGATATATGAACACATACAGACCCTTATAGTCTCTGACATGTTACCAACTACAGAAGAACTACACAAAGCAGACATTTCGTCCTTAATTAAGTTCAAAACAACACAAAGTATAGCCAGGGCCGGAGCAAGCTGAACTGCCGCTCTAGGCAGAGGACGATCATGCCGCCCTCAACCCTAATGTGAAAATGAAAGTGACCGGTTATGAAAATGAAGTGAGGTGTCGCAGACCTCTTAATCAGAACACTATGCGCGGATATAACTGAGGACGCGCGGGTGCTGAAGGAGAGAGGGAGGGAGGTGTCGCGGACACTGCGCTCTCTATTCTGCCGCCCTATGCGCGGATGTAACTGAGGACGTGCGGGTGTCGCGGACCTCAATTCTGCCGCCCTATGTGCGGATATAACTGAGGACACGCGGGTGCTGATGGAGGTGTCGCTGAGGCCGCCCTCTCTATTCTGTCGTCTATGGGCGAATATATCTGAGGACGCGGGTGGTAAGGGAGGTGTCGCAGATGCCGCCCTCTCTATACTGCCGCCCTAGGCAGCCGCCTAGGTCGCCTCTATAGACGCACCGGCCCTGAGTATAGCCTACAGTCAGTGAAAACCTCTCATCTGTGTCTGTAATATTCAGCAGCACATGTAGCCTCTGTTAGAGTCATTCCATCATTCCCAGTTCATATTAGTCCAAAAGGTGACAATAAAGATTAAGACAAGGCAGTTTGTTCACGTTTGCTGAAGAAATAACTTGCTCCTTGGCTTCGCCTTTTTTCCGCGCTCCACTCCCACGTTTGTCCTTTTCTTTCTGAATGTGTCACAGAATGTGTCCTGCGTTTGTCAGCTTCTCACAGGATCGGGTTTCCAAAGCTTGTCAATTATCAAGCGCGTATATTATTATCAGCTCAAGAAGTTTGTTATTTCAGATAGAGACGCGCGGCGAGCACAAGGAAGAATGCGAAACCACTCTGGCTTCAGACTGGCTCGTAAAAAACTACGCGGCACAGGGTAAATCTGCTCTTCTGGCTGTTTATCAAGACGACGACAGGGTTTGTTTGAGCCCGGATCGACCATGGCTGCATTTGTATTTATAATTCCGCTGTAATCTCTCGCTGTGTATTTCAAACATCGTACGGTACGGTTTGGTTCGGTACGCCTTTTAACAGTGGAAACGGCCATAAAAGCGTACCAAACCGAACCACTCAGTGGAAACGGTCCATAAGAGCTTGATTAACATGGTAAACAATATAGAGTCTTCTAAATGAATGAATGTGCGAATATAAAACCAACTTTACCTCTATATGACTGAGTTGGTGTTTGAGAATGAAAACCAACCTGTTTGTTCCTGCAGATCTTCCTGTTTGACTGTAAATGTTTCTTCAATCTTCACATCTTCACTCTCCTCTTTAATAAACGCCATCTTTATAACAGAGTGGAGATCAGTCGCTTCAGCAGGATTTTTTTTCTCTGTGTTTGGACACTTTATCCTGTTTAAAATAAACAAAACAATAAAAATGTCCTGTTTAAAATAAATTAAAAAAAATTAACAGAAATAAAATAACTTCTCTTCAACACTTGCTTCAACAGTTACAAAAACGAAATCAGGTATGTCCAAGCATAGAGGTAAAGTTGGTTTTATATTCGCACATTCAGACTTTTCTCTTAATAATATAACTTCATGAAAAAAGTATTAGCAAACTCTAAATAGCAAAATCATATTAGCAGCCAATGACTATTAAAGTACAGCATTGTTCACAGTCCAATAAACAATGTTGTTTAGAAGTCACACGTGCATGCTAATTCAAATCAAATATTCAAAGTAACATGGTAAACAATACAAAGACTTATAAATGAACGAATGTGTGAATATAAAACCAACTTTACCTCTATAGTCAGAGCTATAAAGAATGGGCTGATTAAAACTAGTACTCCGTTTCTCATACATAGTGATGTATATTTAGAATGGAATGACATTATGCTATTTAATCAATTAAACCTTCATTAAAACACCTATTACACACTGTTTCTGTTTCTTTAGTTTATTCAAACAATAGCCCTCAATACTGTGAGTAAAATAATACTACATAGTATAAAGTGTTCAAATAATGTTGTCACCAGCAGCATTATGCATTAACAGCATAATTTAGCATCGGATGAAAAAGCCTGAAACTTTAATCAATCGCTTAATATAAGTGTAAACGCTTTAAAACAAACCTTTCTCCAGCTGAATCCAGCGCAAGAGCGGCGCAGACTTATGACGTCACACCAAGCCAAAATAAAAGTCTTTTCTTTTGTTTCGCTTTTTTTTTGCTACTTGCTGTTGCAGTCATGACTTCTTGATACATTTCTCGCTCGTTCTCTCCCTCTCTCTCTCTCTCTCTCTCTCTCTCACACATACACACACACACACATATATATATATATATATATATATATATATATATATATATATATATATATATACATATATATATATATGTATATATATATATATATATATATATATATATATATATATATATATATATATATATATATATATATATGTATATATACAGTATTTGGAGTTGATCAAAACCTTTACTTTAAACATTTTTAAGACAATTTTAAAAAACTTGTTTAATCCACTAAGACTAAGTGTGTAAAGCAGGAAATCTAACAGGTATAACAAATAAACTGATGGGTGTTATGAGCTGACACTTTAAAGACACATTCTAGAGACACAAACTTATATTAAATGCTGAAAATGGGTAAAATAGGTGCCCTTTAAGTATAAAAGTACCCATTACTACTTCATGTTTTAGTTTCACTAGCTTGGTCATTATCACTAAAAAGTGCCTTTGATGTCTCATGATTGAACAGTATTATATAGACATAATGTGCAATAAAGAAACTCTGATGTTTTGATATAATTGGTTAAACCTTTACGCACATGCAGGTAGAATTATCAGTGTTTTGAAATATGTTTTTGTAAATTTTTGCGTCATTCTTTCATTGAATGGATGTGATTTTGCCATGTCCACACACTGCAGACAACTTGAGTGAGTTTAAATGTTGGTAAATTAGATCAAATTAAAAAGATATTGAAATATTCTCACTGTCTTTAACAGGTTGTTTAACAAAATCAATTTAATAACTTTTATTTTATTTTTATAATATTATATTAATCATTTTGCACGTGTCCTTGAAATTGCTGTCCACCCTGTCATGATGTGGTAAATGCCCCTTTAAGACCCCTCTGATGTACTCATTGGCATCCTCGTGCCCGATTTGCTTTTCTTCAGAGGAGGTGAAAACATCTGCTGTACACACAGTAAATATCTACACTTATGTTTGCTATTTTTCCTCATATTGTGTTTGAAACTGAATGTTGTCAAGCTTAGCTTGTCCATAG